>NC_052475.1:2991396-3044810 GCF_009730915.1 Dioscorea cayenensis subsp. rotundata
TGGAAGTTACGTATTGGCTGTTGGGACTCTATATAAAACGATTGTTGTGGGTGCGGTCGAAAGTAACAAGACTATCTGAAAAGACGATAAACCACTTCGATTAAAAAGACAACAAACAAAGCAGTACTCAAGCTGAAGACATTAAAAACAACAAAAGTTAACAAAGCGAGCGAACAACGGGTCTCCTCAAAACCAACACACAATAAAACTAGCCTGTGATCTGGTCATGCTCCTCCTGCATCGTAGCACCACTAATCTCCTAAAAGAGTCGGACTTTAAAAAGTCTAAATCATACTGATGGTGGAAATAGAGTCTGCGAAACTTCACCGGGGACCTTCGCCATAGATTTTGTAGTACCCTCTTTTGCTAATTCTTTTTGGTCAACCTCCGAGGTTCTGGGCTAAAAACAAGCGATCTTCATTTCACTTTGAGGGACAGACTTCTTCTACCATTCCCTATGCCTTGTCACCTTATCGCTGCTCCAATTTTCCCAAGTGCACCGAAGGCTATCCTCCTGTAACCCCGGCATAAGTTCCTTGAGGGTTTCCATTCAAACTCAAAGACCGAGTCGTCAAAATCCAACCTCGTCATCATGTGAGTCAAGATCAACCGCCTAGTTGTCCATCCTCTCCTTCTCCGTCCTTTCCAAGGACCTACAAGCATTTTTCTAATTCTCTTGTGCACTTTTCAGGATTAGAGCCCAAACTCCTGACAAGAACTTCCACAGAAAGCCCACTAGTGGAGACAAAGTTGGCAGAATGCTCTCATCACCAAAATTTATGTTGACAGTAGAAACCTTCGAAAGCCCATTATCAGAAATCGGCCCAGAATCCGGCCCAACCAACCGTAAAAATGGAACAACCCTTCATTGCTGCCCTTCTCTATGGTTCAGAGGCCGGGCCAACCCTATACTGTCTCTGCTCACATGGTGATGGCCCGACAGTTGGCCCCTTTACATAATAAGAGGGGACATTTAAACCATCCCCCAACTCCCATGGGCCAGGCCCATATGAGTCCACTACACCCACCCCACCTTTTGGCCCGGCTTCAAATGAAAGTCACATGATTCTCACTTTTCTCTCTCCCCGTTGAAACCTTATCACATCATCCTTGGATAGTTGGACCTGCTAACCTCTGCCATAGCCTTCCGCCACATCAGTCCCCAAATCCTGCTCCAACTCAGGACAAGCCAACCACCGTTCGGCAACACGTTGTCTCGGGCCACCAAACCTCGGACCAACGTCAACTTTCCGCCCAGAAGAAGTCATGCAACCATCGGATCTTTACATTGTCTCACGCCAATGAGACGATAGCGAAGCGCCGTCACCGTGGGAGCAGAGCTCGACCACCTTTCCGCCGTCTCCATTTTTCAATTGTTGTACAATTTGTTTGAAATTACCAATTGACTGAAATTTTCTTTCCTTAGAAATCCTAGGCCTTTTTGGCATTTCCTTTGCTACCATTATTCCACATATATATACATATGATTCAAAGTTGGGGTTCTGGGCAAAATCACATTGAAAAAGATGGCGCCACTAGGAATGTGACTTCATGGGCTTGTCTATGCTTAACATTGTGTTTAGTTTTCAATAGTAGTTATGATTTGGAATCCTGATTTAGCCTTTGATTAGTTTGAATTGTTTAGTTCCCAAATGGATTTCCTTCTGAATGAGTTGTCATTTATCTAATAAGAATTATTGACCCACAAGCTTAGAATTAGCAAAAAATTATTATAGATTGTATATTATTATTATTTTTCTGTATTATTCCCATGAAATTTAAGAAATTTATTTCAATACCCCCTCATTAACCAAACGAAATACATGTACTATTTAAAAAAAATATTAAAGAGTAAAACTTTTAACTTTATATAATTTTTCAAAACACTTTTGTGGTGTTTTTGCTAATTCTAAGCTTTTGGGTCAGTTTTAGAAAACGAGTTGCATTTTGAAACAATTAGACCAAGGAATAAATAAATTTTTAAGTCATAGTACCAGACATACCTCAGTAAATTTAAGTGGAAGAGGTATGAGCCGTTGGATTTTGTTGATCTGACGGTTAACAGTCAGGGGTGTTTTCGTAATCTCATCCGGAGTATTGAAACCCTAAACCCAACGCATTCCTTTTATAAATACTCTCTTCTGATACTGTTCTTTCATTCCTTTTCTTGTTTCTTTGGTTAGTTTTCCTCCGTTTTTCTTTTTTTCTCTTCGTATTTTTGTTTACTTAGATTTTTCTATCAAGCCTCAAGGGAAGGCAAGATCAGCTTCTTGTTTGGATCTGGGAATGCATAGATCCAATCAATCTCATCTATTGAATCTTGCAATAGGAAAATCCGGTCTCAACTCGCCTGGATCTGATTTTTCTATGATTTTCCAGGCCCTTTTTCAACTGGTACATCATCCTATTGATTACTATTTTACAGCTATTGGATTTCATCTGATGTATTGATTGATTGAATTTAGAAAAGCAAACTCACTCTGTCCCAAAACCATGTTTGATGTTTTGAGGCAATTTCTTGGTTTGCAATAGTGATAGAATTCATTCTTGATCTAACCTTACTCGTCCTGAAGTGAGCCTTAATTTCAATGATCTTAAGGGTTGGGAGGTTGGATCATATATATGCCTTTTGTTTATATTCCTTATAATTTCCTTATTTAACATTTGCGGTTTTTAATGATTTGTGTTCTTGTTAAGTTATTTAATTTCCAGCAAATGTATATATCTAATAAACAAAAGCATTGTGTTGTTTCAAATTTGGAACCTGTTTTTTATTTTAATAAAAAAATATATTTAATAAACATAAAGTAGAAATTAGATATAGGATATATGCAATATTTATAATTTTGTTAACTATAAAAAGTTAATAGTTTAAAAAGCTTGAAAAATGAAGGAAGTAGTGAGGAGATTTGTGAAAGGGAAATTGTTAAGAGTTACCGTTTTCATATGAATTTTGAGTGTATTGGTAATTTTCTTTGGTTACAAATCCTAGTCCTTTTTATCATTTTCTCTGCTACCATAATTCCATATATATAGTTCTCAAAGAATAAGCTAGATCTTCTTTGGGAGTGATTTGAAAGATTTGAAAGTGAAAACTTGATTAATACATTTGAAAATGTGGAGAAATGCAAACACTATGCCAATTTTGATAGCTAGTCTGTTTCTGTTTATGCGTTGGTATAATTTTTGCATTTTTTTTTCATTTAGAAATGTATTAATCAAAACAATTGCATGATGAAACTTTGAATTTTTTTTACAATCGTTTGTCAAGGTGGTCTAGCGTACTTTTTGATTCTCCCTTTATCAAGAGGTTAGATCACACGGGGCGCGCCAGCTCCTCCTAGGGGACGTGGATGTGAATGTTAGGGATGCCGTTCAATTTATTCCGGGGGTCATCCGAGATGAAGTAACGGTTAGGGCGGAAGCTTTGTTCAAAAGAGTATTTAAAGTAACATTTGATAAGAGAGAAGGATGGATAGAAAGAGATATATAAACAAAGGACTTCTTTATTGCATTAGACTTGGATGGTGGATACAAGGTAAGGGATGAGACTTTAAGAATGTGTGTATGTTGAGTCTCTAAATTTATTCTCTTTACAACCCAAGGGGGTCTTATATAAGCTACAAGTCCTAACTATATGTTATAAGACATATACCAAACTCAACTATAACTAACAAGACACTTACCTAACTTAACTATAGTTAACAAGATATATATCTAATTGTCTAACTACATGACAATTAGGTATATGTCTTGTTAGCTATAGTTAAGTTTGTTAAGTGTCTTCTTAGCTATAGGTGAGTTTGGTATATGTCTTGTAACAAATAGATAGAACTTGGAGCCTATATAAGGCCTTTTTGGGTTGTAAGGAGAGAACATACTTAGAGACTCAACATCCACACATCCAAGTCTAATGTAATGAAAAAGTCCTTTGTTATACATCTCTCTATCCATCCTCTCTCATCAAATGTTAGACTCTCGAAAGAAAGCTTTCGAGTCCTAACTGCATGCTTCACCCCTGGACGACTTCTGAGTAAAGTGAACGGCGATCCTCAACAGTCATATCCACGTCCCCTGGAGGAGCCCTGCCAGCCTGCGTGATCTAGATAGTATCGGAGCTACGATAATCTTCATTTGAAAACCCTCAGGGTATATGTTTACCATGCGAGGGTAAGACCCTCAGAGGTCCCCAACACGTGTAGATAGTAGGTTTTATTTTGGTAGTATAGATTTTTATTTGATCCATGAACCATTATCTAAAAATGAGTTTTTGCATAAATCTTTGAAAAATATTTTTAAGCTTTTAAAAATGAGTAAAGCATAAACCTGAGAACACCAAGAAGTCACGTCTGAAGGACAGGGGAGACCCGTTTAAGGGAAAAAAGAGTGTGGAGTAAGTCGAACTCGAAAGTTTGGACAAGATGAATTCTCACATATTAAAAAGATAATCATTTGATTTGGTAAAAAATTACTCTTCTAAGTAATTATCGAAAGTGAACACTCGCGCTGGAACCGGAGACTCCCATGGTGGCCTGCATCGCAGAGCAGAAATGTTAGTACACTCTAAGACAGTAAGGTTGAACAAGCCGACAGAGCATGTCATGGTGAAAAGAAGTTTAATTTTAAAAAAACCCATAAAAACTAAAAACCAACAAAAACCAAAAACAAGTTTTTTACTTTCAATAATTATGGATTAAATAGAGTTATTTACCAAGTTTAACTTCTATCGCATTACATGTTGTGGATCTTGTTATTGCATAAGAATTTCTTTTACTTATTTCAAGTTATTACAAAGTAAAAGTAAATTTTTTTTTTACTGCAAAGTAGAACTAGATTATATTTTCTGCAAATCTTATTTCAGTTTTAATATAAAACAAATTAAATCAAAATTTATCTTACTGTAACAAAATATTTAATCAACAAGAAAAAATTAAATCAACAACAAAATATCAAATAAAAAATATCAATATCAAAAATAATGAAATTATAAATCATCAAATCAAATTAAGACATTAATGAACCAAATTCTTAAAAAAATAATAGAGAAAATAATTATAATACAAGTAATATGTATTATAATAATAATATTCATCCTGATAAATATCATGATAATATTAAAAAATCTAAATATTTTAAAATGAAAAATAAAAAGAATATTCATCAAGAGATAAAAATAATAACTAAAGTATTAATGGTATTAAAAGTGACAATACAAATTATAGAAGAAATAATAGAAAGTCTAATCTTAACAGAATCATAAAAGCAAAATGGATGCAAAAATGGATTTAATTATTAAAAAATTAAACAATCTGGAAACACAATTATTAAAATTAGAAACTATATTATCCAATTTAGATTATGTAAAAAGTAGGATAAAAGAAAAAGAAAATCATAAAATTGAAATAGACAACTTATGCAATCAAGTAAAAAATATTCAATTAGGAAAAAAATCAAAAGGTAAGAAAACCGATAGCCCCATTTAAAATCTGGACTAAAGTAGAATTATTAAAGCCACCAGAATATAGATTAAAATTCTCAAAAAATGAAACATCTACTTGAAACAACAGAATATTATAAAATTGAATTAATCAAAATAAGATATTATCTTTTAGAGGAATTAAATCAATATAACTTAAAAAATAAAATCAAAAATCAAAAATATATATGGTTTAATGAAGTAGAAAAATATTTAATAGAAAAATTAAGAATTATAGAAAATAGATCAGAAGAAGAAAAAGACCAATTAAAAAACTGGAAAATAAGTATGATCTTCTAAACCACCAATAACAAACTCTTCTCGACAATCTTTGAAATAACAGAAATAATACCCAATTTCTCCAAACCATGAAAACTCTTAGGAGGCGTTTGGATTGAGGGTTAGAATACTATTGGAATGGGATAGATTATAAATAGTAATATTTGACCATGTTTGGGTAAATTACTATTGACTTGGGAATGGGTACTGTTGGTATTATCATTATGCATAGTAAAGGCATTTCATTACCTTCAAAATTCGGGGGCATAGAGGGGAATAAATACTGTTGACAGTGAATTGACACTTTTACCCCTAGTTAATATTTAATTAAATAATAATAATAATAATTAATTTAAATAATTAATTATAATAATTAAAGTAAATTATAATAAACATAAATTGAGTCATTTAAATATTATAATAATTACAATAAATAATAACTAACAAGAATTATAAATAGTCATATTACACTATAGTAATTAAAGTGAAATGACAATTTTGCCCCTATGTAGATTTAATTAAATAAAATAGTTAATAAAAGTATTTCATTATGGTAATTAAAGTGAAATGACATGTTTACCCTGTAGATATTTAATTAAATATATTATTGATAGTGAAATGACAATTTTGCCCCTCGTTGAGATTTAATTAAGTAATATTTATTAATTTAAATAACTAATTATAATAATTAAAGTAAATTATATTGAACATAAATTGAATCATTTAAATATTATAATAATTAAAATAAATAAAAATTAACAAGAATTGTGTAATATACATATACATTATAATAATTAAATTGAAATGACTTTTTTTGCCCCTACATAGATTTAATTAAATAAAAATATTTAATATAAGTATTTAATTATGGTAATTAAATTGAAATGACACTTTTTACCCATTAAATTATTTAATTGGTTAATGATAAAAATTATTTATTATAAATATTTAATTATAATAATTACAGAGACTAAATATTTATTTATATGTAATTATTTTATATATTGATTTATCATTACTTATGTTAAGGGCATTAAAGTAATTTATATACAATTCTACTGTCACTTTTTTTCTATTCCCAATATTTATTCCTTTTCAACCAAACACCTTTTTCATTACTCATTACTCATTACTTTATCCATTCCCATTACCATTACTTTTCCCATTCCCATTCCCATTACCATTCCTATTCCGTGATCCAAACGGACCCTTAGTATTTTCAGGACCAAAATGCAAATAAACCATATTATCCCATATAGCCCTACATCACATCAATCTCAAACAAAAGTTTATTCTCCACCAGCTGTTAAACATTTTATTGCCCAAGACCGTACAATCAAAAGAAATAGAAGAACTTCACAAAAGACTCCAAAAGATAACTAAGGATTACAAAGAAATGTCCCTAGACATGATCCGTAATCAAAAAAACAAAAAAAGAAGAAACTCTTGAAAGGTTTCCCCAATTATCCAAGATGTACAACAAATCATTCTACAAAAAGTCCTTAAAACAACATATGAAGATTTTGTCCAGACTCAAATGCTTCTCCGAGAAATGGCTAAAGACAACATACATCCTCATGGTATGACACTCTCCGTTGATCTATATCAAGACTCAGCACATCGCCATCAAGACTGTCAATGTAAAAAAAGCTTCTTCATTGTCTAAGCATCCTTTGATCTATCTTCCTGGATTGACCAAGACATAAAAGGAATATCATTCAGTGTTGAAAGATTACTACAATATGGCATGATCAGCAGACTAGTACTCAGAAGGCCAAAACAGATCAAGTTCCTACATAAGTATTGGAAACTCTTATATCTATTATAAAAAATATTGAAGAAGCTAAAGTTGCCTGCAGTTATAAATCTCTCAATCAAATCAATTCCACCAGGCTATGAAGAAGGATATTTGGAAGATGCACGACACCAAATTACTGTGGAATTATTCATGAAGTCCGTTCCTTATCAACTGCACATTCCAACTGAAGTATTCACAGAAGAAATGCAATTATTTACTACTCCAGTTATCGAACAACTTTCCTTATGACGAGCATTCACCTTCATCAACATCAGACAATCTTATTATTATCCCCTTATCAATGGAGGATTTTACCATGAAAGTCTATTCCAGAAAAGATATACTTCCTATAGATATTCCATTTGCAAACCTCAAATATAATAATCCTTCAGCAGTGCAACACTTCAAGGACAAAAATACAACCATCTCACTCCAACACATGGGAGACTATTCTTCAAGCTATCTCCCAATAATTGAAAATCAAGATAAAGATATTCCTTTAGATGTTCCTCGTGGTCATTCACCAAATGACTCAGAAGACTCTACATTCCATCCAAATGAAGATATAACTATTGCTCATCTTTTGGTGGAATAGAGCAGTATTGTTTGTTTTTATTATGTAAAGGAGTAGGTCTTTGTTTTTTTAGTATGTAAAATATATTTGCAACTGTAGCAACAATAGTTTTACTATTGAATGACATGCTTGTAATAAGTGGTTTTGGTAAGTGTCTTGTTAGGAATAGGTAAGTTTGGTATGTGTCATATCTAATATATGATAGTTTGATATATGTCATGTCATGAATACCATGACTTAAGGGTTAAGTCTTGGACCATATATAAGGCTCCTTAGTTTGTAAGATGAGAGGAACAACTTCCCACACCATAAGAAAAATCCCCCTCATCCTTTGTATCTCATCCCCCCTCACATAATGCAATAAAGAAGTCCTTCTTTGTTTGTGCATGTCTCTCTTATCCATGTTTCTTAAACTCTGAATATTCTTTTGAGCAAACCTTCCGCCCTAACTGTTACTTCACCCCGAATGACCCCGGCATCCAGAGTAAGTTAAACGACATCCCCAACGACCTCTCCATCGTCCCAGATGCTGGCTTGACGAGGGCCTGAAGGTTGATTCCGGATAGAAATAGTTGTAATATATGTAATTTTTTTATCCATTTAAAATATGGTATGCGTAAATAATTTTTTTTTTTTAAGCTGTTAAAGAAAAGAACAAATAAAAAAAGAATACTATTTAAAAAAAAACACAATTTGACTGTCATAACCCAATAATTTCCAAAATAAGCATTTTTTAATTATTTTAAAATAAGCATTTTATAATCTTTAATATTAAATTTTTTTTAAAAAATTATGATCCCACTAATTTTTAATATTGGATGCCATTAATTTTTTAATAACAAAATCTTATTTCTTTTGAATCCACGGTATAAGTTTTTTTAAATTAAAATCTAGTTTTACATAACCGTTTTAATTGCATTATTTTTACTTTAACAAATTTTAATAGATAAAAAGTATGAATAATATTCCATTAAAATTATTGAGGATTATTGGAATGAATTATTGATGGCAAATAACTCTTACTTTATTAATTACAAATTTTTATTTTATTTTATAAAAACTAATAAACATTGTTGTAAAAAAATTTATCAATATAGAAAACTTCATCAAACATATATCAGGTACTTATAGTGACGAATTTCTACTAGGCAACCAACCGAAGTGAGCCTCTTGATAACGGGAGGATCAAAAAGTACGCTAGACCACCTTGACGAGCGATTGGAAAAAAGATCCAAAGTTTCATCATGCAATTGTTTAGATAGAAGTCATCAATCTCTTCAAACATGGATACCTATCCAGAGTAATGCTGACAAATCTAGAGCAGGCAAACTTTTTAAATGACTATTGACAGCTGATACATCTTCTACATAAATTCTTCAAAGCTCTTGGACCACAAATTGATGGGTATGTCAATTTAGAATTAAATTCAATTCCTCCTTGCTATGATGAAGGTTATCCTGATGAAGCACCGCATCATATCAAGATTACTCTCTTTCGTCATCATAAACCCGAACAAGAAAGAATAACTCCTATTCGATTAGAATACATGATTATTCCAAGAAATATCAAGAAATAAATGAAGCTATGGCGAGCATGTGCAATCTTAACTGATTGGAAGAGAACTTGCTCTACAATTGCTGATAATCAAAGATGTCAAATGTTGCTGGAAACTAAAATCATGAAGGTATATGTTGATTAGTACATGTTCCCCATGTACTGTTTTTTTTCCGAATATCATTTCACAAATGCCAGCTACAGAACTGCACATGAAGCAAGTTTGCTCATGGGCAAGAGAATACCGTTTTGGGATTATTGAAGACTAAGTATTCCAGCATATATACCAATGTTACCAAGTCCAGCTGACTCTCCAGAAGGTTTAGAAGACATTGTTGAAGAAAACTTAGCCAACATGATGGAAGGCTAGGAAATCTCTACTGATTCAGTCTCCAACATCTTTTGGTGGACTAAAGCAGTGTTGTTTGTTTTTATTATGTAAAGGAGTCGGTGTTTGTTCTTTTAATGTGTAAAATAGGTTTGCAATTATAGAAACAGTAGTTTTACTGTTGAATGGCATGCTTGTAATATGTGGGTTTGATAAGTGTCTTGTTAGGAATAGATAAGTTTGGTATGTGTCATGTCTACTACATGATAGTTTGGTATTTGTCAAGTCATGAATAGCATGACTTAAGGTTAAGTCTTGGAGCCTATAAATCGCCCTCATCCTCTGTATCTCATCCCCCTCACATAATGCAATAAAGAAGTCCTTCTTTGTTTGTACATCTCTCTCTCTCTCTCTCTCTCTCTTATCCATGCTTCTTAAACTCTGAATATTCTTTTGAGCAAAGCTTCCGCCCTAATCGTTACTTCACCCCGCATGACCCCCGCATCCAGAGTAAGTTGAACGGCCTGGAGGTTCTAGGGATAGTATATAAGAACTTAAACATAAAATATAGTAAAAAAAATTTATGTAAAATTTAAATAGGGTAATGAATAAAAGAAATATTTACTAAATTAGGCATGTTTGGGATTATTTACCAAAATACGCAGTTGGTGGAAAACGGTAAAATTTTCTCCGTTTTCAGCTTTTTTTATTTTTATTTTTTATTTTTTATTATTTTAAAATATAGAAAATGAGAGAGTTTCTCTCGTTTTCAATTTTTTAATTAAAAAATTATGAAAATGAGAGAAACTCTCTCGTTTTCAAAATTTTTTAAATTTTTTAATAAATAAAAATGAAAACGGGAGAGTAACTCCTGTTTTACTTTTTTTTTATTTTAAAAAAACTCATGTAGCTGCTGGTAGGTTTTAAAAGTATTCTTTTTATATAATTAATTTTTTAATTAAAAAATAATTGTTGATATATATATATATATATATTAACCTTTTATTTAAAAAAAAACTACGAATCTTGAAAAATATTAGAAATAAATCGGTCAAAATTACGCCGGTAATTAATTAATACAAAATAGGATGGTTAAATTTACAACGATAAGTAGTTAGTACAAAGTAGGACTGTCAAACCTACACCGTTTGTAATTAGTACAAAGTAGGACTGTCAAACTTGCACTAGTTAATAATTACCACAAAGTAGGACAATGAAAAGTGCACCGGTCAGTTGTTAGCACAAAGTAGGTCGGTTAAACCTGCACCGTCAATAATTAGTATAAAGTAGTTTGGTCAAACTTGTATCGGTAATTAATTAGGACAAAGTAGAGACGGTAGAAACCTCGCTACCGCTAGTGATTAGCACAAAAGTACGCCTGGCAAACTCGCACTGCTGGCCGAGAATTAGTTCAAAGTAAGTTGGTCAAACCTACACCGATCGATGAATTAGCACAAAGTGGGACGGTACAAACTTGCATCCGTCATGAGTTAGTACAAAAGTTTGTCTTGGCCAAAACCTGCACTGGGCTCAAGAATTAACACAAAAATAAGACGGCTCAAACCTCAGACTGCTCAAGATCTTAGCACAAAGTAGGTCGGCCAAACTCGCGATCGGCCGAGTAATTAGTACAAAGTAGGTCACTCAAACCTCCACCAGTCAGTAATTAGTATAAAGTAGATCGGTTAAAGCTGCACCGGTCAATGATTAGCACAAATTACGCTGGTCAAACCTGTACCACTTAGTGATTAGCACAAAGTAGGACAGTCAAACCTGCACCAGTCAACACAAAGTACGTCGGTCAAACCTGCACCACTCAGTGATTGGGACAAAGTAGAACAGTCAAACTTGCACCAGTAAGTACTTAGCACAAAATAGGTTCGCCAAACCTCCACCAATCAGTAATTAGGACGGTCAAACCTACAATATTCATAAATGAAATTTTCAAAATTCGAGCTCTTTATATAAACCAACATTTGCAGCCCATTTTCACTCTTGCACACTATTTACTGACTCTTTCACCTATACTTCTTCTTCTTGTCTTCAACAATGGCAGAGACTTCACTTGTATTGGTTTACTACAATGGTTCAATCATTGCTGGTGAAGACACAATTATATTTTCGTCGGAGGATCAATCATATTTTTTATGTCGAAAACGACATCTCTTACGAAAATTTAAAGAGATCCTTTGAAGAAAGCATTGAGATTAGCGACAAATAAGGAGTTTCATAGTATCAAATACGGCTCCCACCCTTTCTTGTGGATCCGGTAAGATTTGCTACTCGGGTTATTCAAATTATGTGAATGACCGAGATGTTCGGATGATGTCTCGACAGCCACAAAAGAAATCCAGATATTGGCATTATTGAATCAGACGTGGAGTTCAAAGGTCGCAGACTTTCGAGGGTGTTCCTTCCCAATAACAAACCGCCCCAAATGACGAAGTTCAACGCAATTTGAGACGGGAGAGGATTTCATCACCATGCCAAGTTAATGAACTTGAATAGCTCTCTACGGAGTGGAAGGCACTAGATGATCCACCACCCAATATTTATTTTACTAATTCACAACATCTACAAGGCGGAACAAGTTCTTTTCATGATACTCATGAAACCGAATTCGGGTCGAGATGGGCCGATCCAGCGAGACGATGAGGACGACGATGGTGATGACTTTGGGGAAGACATCGAAGCAGTGTCATGTGACATTCAAGAAGAAGAATGCAATCTTAAAAGACGTTCCAACGACCGCCATAATTTCATGATGGCAAACGAATAGAGCCTCCAACACATATACGGACCCTTGATTTGGAAGCAACGTCCGACAAGAATTTCTCGAGTACCCTTTTATTGTACGTGACACATTAAGCTGGAGCAACGACAAATGGAGATCTTCAGTAGGCATGAGGTTCTCAAGCAAAGATGATGTTGTGATCGCAATTAAGCATCACGCTACTTAAATCATCGAATACAAATTTATTGAGTCTCGATCCGACTCGACATCTGATAAATGTAAGTCATATGGCGATGGGTACAATTGGAGGGTTCAGCGATCCCATGCCAAGCTGAGACGCCTTTTGGGAAATTATAAAGTACACTACGCCTCACACGTGTTCATCAGCAATGATCTCGCAGGATCATTCGAAGCAGCCAAGCATCAATGTATCGGTTTTAATAATGAAGATCAAGAATCGATACGGATACACACCGACATATAGGAAAGTATGGACAGCTAAGCAAAAAGCGGATGAAGCAGCTTTTGGCAATTTGGAGGAGTCCTACAACGAATTACCAAGATGTCTATCACGATACACAGTTTGTTCCTGGACAATAGTTGATCTTGAGACCTGACCAAAGACACGATAGACCTTACCTGGTACGTGATGCTCGAATCTTTCATAGAGTTTTCTGGAGCTTCCCTGCCTGCATGGAGGCTTTCAAATATTGCAAACCGGTCATCTAGATAGATGACACCCATATTTATGGCAAATACAAAGGCACTTTGTTGTTGGCAATCGCACAAGACAGTAATAAAAATATCCTACCGATTGGTTTTGCCATCGTGGAGGGAGAAACGTCTGCGGTATGGACTTTCTTCTTCACAGCAACTTACGTCTCTAGTGTAACACCACAATAAGGAATATGCTTTTATATCCGATTGCCATGAATCTATCAAATCGCCTTTTTAGATCACTTGGTCATCAAATGAGTGCTCCTCATGCGTACTCATGTTTACGCATTAGACATATCTCGCCAATTTCATGCGTCGCTTTTAAACAAAGAAATACAACGGATAGTTGTTAATATTGGCAAGTTACAAGATTAAACTTTTTTTTTTCATCTAACTCTTACATTGTTGTTAATTATTGAAGTTATCTTAATTTTTAAGTTCATCATAGGTGGGTTATTCGAAAACCATTCAAGATTTTAACTACTCGGTATGGCTTATCATGGGACAACGATACAGAGGCGATTTAAATGGTCGGATAACATACCGCGGAGAAGTGGGCTCAAGCGCTTGATAAAGAAGGGAGAAGGTATGGTCACACGACAACCAACCTCGCAGATGTGTTAATTCAAAGGCTTAAGGGAACAAGAAATCTTCCTATAACAGCTATGGTTAAATCAACGTACTTCCAACTTGCGGAGTTATTTGTGAAGAAAGGTGTACAGGCGCAAGCTCAAATCGCATCAGGCCTTATCTTCTCAGAATCACTAATGAAGGCAATCTAAGAAAAATTAACAAGCAGAGATCTAGCATTTACGCTCATCAATCTGATCGTGAAGAGAAGTCATTCATGGTAGATGAGATGTCACCCCCGCAATGTGAGAGACAAGCTAGTACTTTTCGCATCAACCTAAGATCACATTGGTGCGACTGTTGTGCTTTTCAGACGCTACATTTTCCATGTCGACATATCCTTGCAAAGATGCTCGCATATTCGCTCTACATTGGGATGAGTATGTTGATAATGTGATATGCTTCAAACAGCTTTTTAATATATATCGAAAGAGTTTGAGCGTAGATCAAATGAGGATATTGGAATCCTTATAATGGTCCACGCTCACGCTCTAAAAATTACGATGAGAAGACCGACAAAAGGAAGACCAAAATCTATAAGGATTCATAACGAGATGGATATTAGGGAAGGTGTTCAGTAAAAACGTTGTGGTTTATGTTGCAATGAAGAACATAGTCGCCGAAATTGTCCCAATATTGCCGGTTCAAGTAGTCGGTCGTAATATACTCTAAATGTCTTTTTTGTTGTAATGTTTTAATGATGTAAGCCTTCCATATAATTATGACATGCAATGAATTATCATTAAAGCTTTTTGTTAAAGCATATGAAGAAAAAACAAATGCAAAGAAAAAGTAAATTTTAAAAAATACACAACATAGAACACTAAGCAAAATAAAACTACAGATAGTTTTGCGAAGACAATAAAGAAAAACAACAACTAATACAAGAGTCTACTCTACCGTCTACACTACCACCTCTCAGTAAAAATTGAGGTTGGTGGATATCTCTGTCGAGCAGTCCCCATGGCCTAGGTCTTCGTGCTTGCTTGGCTGGCGGCTCATCAATAGATGATTCATCCGAATTGTGTATTGCTGAGGCTGGAGTGTTTAGGGGGTGATTCCCAGTCTTGTTGCCGAAATGAAGTTGAATGACTAGATTCTCCGCGTTCCATAGGTGAGTGATGAGGTTGATACTCAAATAAATTCCGCACAAAGTCCATCCCGAAATCAACCGAGTATCTACTGGGCTCAACTGGAGGAAATCCATGGAGATGAGATGATTGAGTAACGTTGATATCATCTGATGAGTGAAATGATTGGTACCCTTCGTGATGTGGGTGTCGAGGAATATGTGCCTCGTCGTGTTCGGCCCGAGAACTATACTGACGACGTCTTCGTACAGGAAGACTCGGTCGTGGCACATCTACAAATACTGTTGGAAACGCTTTGAGGGGCGCTGGAAGAGTGTTCCTTCTCGTACGAGGATCCAATAGGTCCTTATCTGTCGATAAAAATAGTATGGTATTAGTAGTATACTAGTCATAATATTCCACCGACATTGCGTTATTCTCGGCAGGAACATGGAGGCTGAGGCAACGTGACGCTTTATCTCTCCAGTATCCAATCCATCTTCCGTGCACCAATGCCCAATCTGTGTCAATTCTGCCACGAAGATCATGATCATGGATCGATCCAATGCAAACTGGATTGAGAGGAACACCTTGGGTGAACCCAAATTGTCTTGTCACTCGATTTGTTTGCTGCCAGTCAACAACTTCGAAGCAAATCAATGATGTAAATGCAGTCCATAAAGGTCTGTCTGCGAAAATGCCCGGTGGCACTTGTGCAATTATCTCGTTTGAATCATAAGGCCGCCATATAAACTGTTCAAAATTATTTACCAAATAATCAATGATTATTAATACCTATAATATGTGTATGAATTATTAGTTTTTTTAACAACATTATCCGTTGCATCTCCAACCGATCTAGTAGCTACCTATATATCTTCA
This sequence comes from Dioscorea cayenensis subsp. rotundata, assembly GCF_009730915.1. NCBI lineage: Eukaryota > Viridiplantae > Streptophyta > Magnoliopsida > Dioscoreales > Dioscoreaceae > Dioscorea > Dioscorea cayenensis. The sequence goes on from NC_052475.1 coordinate 3,007,439, forward strand.
CATTGTGCTTGTTGCTACGGCTATCATCATCCATTTCAATGTGCGCCTACCTGAAAAATGAGAATGAATTATAATTTCAATGTATTATAATTAAGTGTAAAATAAATCATCAATTTAATTTGCTCTCACCTACGAGCTAGAGGAAAGGATACGATAGCACGGGTTCGAGGTGATATACTTGAAATTATGTATCATGCCCATGATTGAAGTAATATCAGAGATCCACTGATATTTTTCATATCCTTGTTGAATGCACGGCATAAAGACCTGTACAGGGTTGCTAAACATGCTGAACCCCAACTGTATCTTCCTGCTTTTGTAAAATCCCTCAGAAGTGGTAACCACTTCAGATGAACCCTGTTCTGAGACATATCTGGCATGAGGACACAACCGATAAGCCTTAGGATATAGGCACGTGCATAACATTCTATTTATCGTTGACCTGCATCGTATGACAACATGCCAAATGTTTCCTTAAGCCACATTAGAGTTATACTCTGACCTTTCCTTTGATCCGCCGGTGGGACCACTCCGAGTAACTCTGCACAGATAGAACTTCTGAAGCCGGAAATGTGCCTGATGACTTCGTGACCGTTAATTGGTAAACCCAGTAATTGCGCCACATCTTTCAACGCGATTGTTGTCTCACCGCATGTAAGGTGGAACGTGCGTGTCTCAATCCGCCATCTCTCTACTAATGCGCTCACAAGAGTGGTATCAATTCGGAAATTAAGAATTTGAGCCGCATGATAGAACCCGGCTTCTCTTAAAAGGCCTATGATTTGTAGAGGAGACTCTGCGATAGACACATGTCTACACCTAAGAACCCGATCAGGCTGTAGAAAGTTATAAATTAATCAATTTCATATTAAATGGAAAAATAAAATAGGTTGACTTGAAAAAATATAAGACACGAAAAAAATCATAAATCCGAACATATGTCATCGAAAAATTAAATATGATTGAAGACTAAACCATAAAAATTGGTGTTATTTATGTAATGCATCATTTATCTAACCTAATAATATAATTATTAATATGATTAATAATTATGAAATAATACAATTATTAATATAAACTAATGACTTAATATAATTTTTAATAAAAAATTAACCTAATAATATACTAGGTTATCTAAATAAACTTACTTTGGCCATAATATAACAATTATTAATACAATAACTAATTATGACATAATACAATCATTCATAAAAACTAATGTCATAATACAATTATTAATAAAAATTAACCTAAAAATATATAGGGTTATCTAAGCAAACATGTTTGGGGAGCTACTAAAACAATTATTAATACGATTAATAATTATGGCATAATACAATTATTAATATAGAATAATGACTTAATACAATTATTAATAAAAAAAAGGGAAAATTACTGTTCACCCCTTGTAATTTTCAAAACTTCCCAAAAACCCCCTCCAACTTTTGCACACCCCGGACAGCCCTCCGTTATATTTTACATTCCCTTTAACCCCCCCGCCGGTAAGTTGAAGTGGGTCCATGATATGAAATTCCTTTTTTTCCCTTGCAAAGGAGGAAAAAATGGCGCCCTAATCACATCATGTCCGAACTTTATGCATATTTTTTTCCAACGCCTCGCTTGCTTTTTTTCTCAAACAAAGTTTAGGGTGCTCATATCTTGTTCTTCTTGTTCTTGTTCTTATTCTTGTTCTTCTTTTTCTTCTTCTCATTTGGTGTACTCAATTTTAGCTCTTCCGATTAAATTATGGAGAGTTTTTGTGCTGTCGCCATTGCCACCCTTCCGGTCCGCAAGTTGTGTTGTAACCATTACCACGTTTCCGGTCACAATCGCGAGATCGCTGCAATGAATCATTGTCGAGTAGGCATTGTGTATATACTTGTTAGTATTGTTTAAATATTGAACTTTAGATTTACATATATACTCGTTATTGGTTAAATATTGGCTTCTATGTTTAAATGTTTTCTTTTATCGTTTAAACTGTATTTTTATCCGCTTAAAATATGCAACGCGATGGTGGCAGCGGTCTCCAAGCGTAATTAATGCACGCTCGGTTACCCAAGCGTTTCCACTCGCCGTCAGCACATAAAAATCGAGTCAAGCGAGCAGCATGTTGGGTTTCGCAGTATAAATGGGAAGGAAGAACCATTTCGTTGAACATACTCTACTGGCGCAACCACTCCTCTTCCTCTTCCTCTTCCTCTTCCTCTTCCTCTTCTTCTTATGTGATGGTCATCCTGTCGAGTCGAACATTTGGTGTTCACGACATTCACACCATTCAAACCACATTTTTTAGATCATAGACTTTTTACAGGATGTGTCATGATTGTTTTCCTCTTGTCATCCCTAAACAGCCTGTAGGTGAAAACTTTCTTTTTCTTGCCCAAGTCAAAATGCTCGTCTTCTTGCTCTACTCTACGGGTAAGCAATGACGGAAGTGCGTTTCGCCTTGGGTCAAGAAAAGAAAGTTTCACTTACAAGTTGATTGCGGATGATTACCGGGAAGAAGGTTCATCACATATCCTTTAAAAAGAACTTGATCGATAAAAAATGTGGTCCAGGGTCGATCGAGTGTTGTGGACACCGTGATTCACCGATGTACTTGATCTATAAAGCAATGACGTCTCAGTGATGGTTACGTCGATGCGTTAAGCGGAGAGTTTGAAGCTTAAGCAGAGAATTTTTGTATTGTCTTACATTCTATTTTTATCGTAGATTTGTATTTTTAAGTGATGGTCATACTCGTAATTACTGTTGATATTTAATAATAAAAATGAATGTTGTATTGTATTGTATTAAATGTATTTTTATCGAGATTCAGTATTTTTAAGTACATTTCATTATAATTACGTTGATACTTCATAAGAAAAATGTTAAAAGCTATGAAAATGAAATTTAAACAGGACAAAATAAGTTAATATTGAATAAGAATGTTATCAGAGATTTGTATTTTCAAATTTAAACAGAGACATAACAAAAGAACGACATTGTAAACAATATAAATGCAGCTTATACAATAATCGATTTACTCTTTAAACAATGACAACGGTGTTTAATCACATACATAAAGATGTTTTAAACGCTTTTTACATATTATTTACATTATATAGACTTTTAGTTAAAAAAGAAAACCGTTATTTTAAACACTATATGTATCTCTGCTTAAACATAAAAAGCTTAACGTTTAAACAGAGACTCATGTTGAGGTGAGAACTTTCATTCGAGCGATGACAATATGTCTTACTCGTGACATTGACATATATTTCCCTTTTTGCCCTTGGGATGGAGGGAAAAATACCGCCCAATCACATCACATCACGTCTAGTCTATCCTTCATGCATACAACTGTGCACTTTTTTGTTTGCTTATCTGACTGTTGTTTGTTGTTTACATCTTCTTTTTCTTCTTCTTCGTCTTCTTTTTGTTCTTCATTTCATTTGGTTCGTACGATTTGGTTTTCGGCCGGTATATTATGGAGAATTTTTGCGGTATTGCTAGATTCAACGGGGAGGGAAGAGTGTTGATGTTCACGGCTCAGACTTCTTGGGAGTTGGTGTTAGCTAAGATATGCGAGCGATGGGGTCTCGAAGTTTCCCTTGTCAGGGTGAAGTTTATCACACCAGATGGATATAAAACGGTTTGTCCAATAGAAAACGATGTTGACTTCCAGCGAATGTGTCACGTGCACTCCATCTTCAAATGCGGTGTAGTTGATCTTGTTGTCGAGACAGAGAATGTGCCATTGCGGTGTAGTTCTACTCGTTGTAAGTTCCTTCTCTTTTATTTGATCAAGTTGTATGGGTTCATTATTGTTTAAATATGTCAGTTACTGCTTAACATATTGTACTAGTCGTTTACGCTAATTGGTAACGGTTTAAGTATTTAATTTAACGTTTAAATATTGGCATTATCCCTTAAATATCATATTCTCGACTTTTTAACATATTGATCTTTTCATTTGATCAAGTGTTGGCGGGAATTCGATTCTGCGAGTGCTCCCTGCTCAATCCCATGGTGACCCGGACGGTGATGGGATGTCTTCCATCCCTCGCCATACCATTCTCGAAAGTGCTATCGTTGGATATTGGACAACGCTTTTGACGTGTGGAACATTTTCGGGGGACGTACTTTCAAATCATGCAATCAAACGGAATTTTGACTTCAAATTCATAAAGAACGAGAAACATCGAGCGATCGTGGAATCGCCTGCCGATGGTTGTCATAGCGCCTTCATGCTTCAAAAGATATAATAAAAATACTTTCAGAATTAAGACAATCAACCCGTCACACACTTGCGGTGGTGGCATAGGTTCAAGGCTCACATCCGAAAAGCGTCCAAAAATGGGTAAGCGCATCGAGTGATTCGGAAGCTCAAGGACCGCCCTCGTACAAGGCCATCGACATTCGAGGAGGACATGTTGCGGGAACATGGTGTCCACATACCATACAAGCGAGCTTGGTTGGGAAAAGAGCATGCCCGGTGGTCCTCGACGGCGAGTGACATCTCCAGCTACGACTGTTTGCTTTGGTATGTGGATAAGGTGGCTAAGACAAATCCCGGCAGCGTTGCGATCGTGGAAAGAGACGGAGATCGTTTTAGACGTGCGTTCTTTTCTTTCAGTGCGTGTATTGTGGGATTCAAGAGGGCTTGCGAGACCCCATGCTGCATTTCTCGATGGTACCCACCTCCTTGGAAAAAATATCGGGGTACACTCATTTGGGTGCCACGAGGGAAAGATGGAAACAATGGTTTTTCCACGTCGCCTTGGTATAGTCGACAACGAGACCGATGCCAATTGGACTTGGTTCATATCTAAGTTAGGCGATGCTTTATCACGAGGAAGGAGATTATCATGAGATAATTACCTTCGTGTCGATGACGGTCGAAGGGCCTTAGTAGCGCAATTGCGAGAGTCTTCCCTTCTTCGCCACATGCACACTCGCCTTTGACATTTGGAGGCCAATTTTATGAAAGCCAATGTCGGACTTGGGGAAGACATTGAAGGGATGAGTCTTGGGTCGATATGCTTCCCATTACGTGCGGCATCCACGGCTAAAGATTTCGATGATACCGTGAATGAACTGCAGGCCACATCACCGAAGCTCATCATCTGGTTGATTAATAAATCGGATATGGCACATTAGTCGAATTATCTGTTCGGGAGGTGATCGTTGGGGTGAGATGTATTCAAATGTCACGGAGTCGTTCGATGCTTGGATCAAAGAAGCTCGTCATTTACGGTGGCTGAAAATGGTCGACTCCATAAGGTCTGCGAATTTTGATTTACACTTAACATTTCATGTTACCCTTTAAAATGTTTTTATCTTTGTTTAATTAGACTTCTCCGACATTAGATATTGATCTTATCGTTTAACCTTTTACAATAATGTTTAAAAAGGTTCACGAATTATTTAACCATCACTATCTTTGTTTAACGTTATTTGTAGGTACAAGTTGATGCGCATGTTATGTAACCGCCGTGAGCAAGCGTAACAAATGGGAGACCTACTTATGCGGATCATACATTCGAAGGTAGAGATAATTGTTGAGGATAGCCGAAATCTTCGTGTTGGTCGTTGTGCCGATAATCGTTACGAAGTGATCGACCAGTGCAGCAACTCTGTGGATCTTGCCATCAGAACTTGTTCATGTCGAAGGTGGCAAGTTTATGGTATCCCTTGCAAACACGCTTGCGTTGCAATAATGTAGACATACACCAACGTTCATCGATTTATTAGCGGCTACTTCACCGTCGACAATTACAAACTGGCGTATAAGGAAGCTATATTCCCCATACCCGAGCGATGAGCGGGCCTTGGGGACGGAAATCGTGAACTTCGTTTCATGACAGCTGGACGAGAAGGCGCACGGGCGTCCCTAGAAGAAAGAGGATCGAGTCGCAAAGAGTTTGATGTCCTTGAGTTACATTACGACCACCGCCATGGATCAGTCAGCAATCGTAGATCTTGTAATGAAAGCATGCCCGACTAGGCATTAGTAAATAAGTCGACTTCTAAAGAGAAACAATTTGAATTGATCGCCAATTTTTCATATTTAAACTCTTATTCTTCACGAGTGTTATCCGCTTTTTAAACAGAGACGAGTGATTACGTTAAAGCAGGGAACCCGTAATTTTTAAATGTTTCAAACTGATATTTAAACAATATATGGTAAAGTTAAATAATTAAAATGAAATGTAAACAATCACACGCCATGGATCCGGTCACAATCATAGATCTTGTAATGAAAGCGTCAGCCGACTCAGAGCATTGTAAATAAGTCGACTTCTAAAAGAGAAACAATTTGAATTGACTGCCAATTTTTCATATATTTAAACTCTTATTCTTCACAGTGTTATCAGTTATTTAAACAGAGACATTGTTATGTTAAACAGAGAACCTATAATTTTAACTGTTTCAAACTGATATTTAAACGATATATGGTAAAGTTAAATAAGTAAACTGAAATATAAACAATCACACTATACAATTGAAATGAAAGCCGAATGGAATTTAACATGCTTTTACAATTGAAAAATCAAACAAAATTTACATTGACATGTACAAGTCATGTTCAACGAAAAAATGAAAACAATGAATTGAATACAAGTCCTCTTCAGAAAAACAAAAATTTAACCCCGCTCGGACGACCCCTTTTCTCATGGACGCCGTACCGCTCCCCTCCTTAAGTATGCGGGTAACATACTTTAATCTCGGGTAAGGGGACGCTGCATGCTGCTGATGGCCGTAGCTTCTCACCCCAAAGTAATTGCTCGATAAACCGCGATGACATAGGCAGGCAATCGACGCTTACTTGTTTTTGCCGTGGGGTTTTCCGTGTCGATGCGAGTGGGTACTTTCTTGTCGCCGACTCGCCGAACTCCATATCGGCAGTAGTGTCGAATAGATTCCGCTGTCAAGATATGCAAGTTGAGATTAACATACCGAATTAAATAACAAACACTATCAGTCAGAATAATTAAAGAACTTACCATGTCCGACGCGTCTTTTCGTACTCCCGCGCATGAAGAATAACGATGTATTCTTGTTTGTCATTGTCAGAGACGGCGACATGGAAGTGGCCATTCATTATGATCGGAGGATGACAATTTGAACTTCATGCAAGCTGCAGCACGGTATCTCCGATCATAGCCATAGTTGTCTCGTATGCGTCGTCGTGCTTTGACATAAAGCAGCCAGACGGTCTTAGTGATGGAGCGCGCTTCTTGTAGGGATATGGCACTTTGCTCGGTGACTTTTTGTATTATGCATACAAAGCGTCCATCACATCATCTCAGTGACCATCTCCTTCCCCTCAGCGAGTGTATAAATTGGCCCGTGTGGTGCTGACAGCGTCATTCTTCCACACGCTGCAGTCTTTGAGATTAAAGCGATAACGTGGATATAATTAGCTCATATTCTAAATAGTTAAATGATATTAGCAATGTTCAAATGATATGATAAATAATTAAAGCGTTAACTAGAAAACTTAAAGCGATAACATATAAACATTTTAAAGAATATCAATAGAAAGTTAAACACTATAAAACAAATGTTAAACACTATCATAAAAAAACTTTTAAACTTACCTATCTATCGACGAATTAAGGAAGATCCTCATCAACTCCTGCTTTCATACTTGTTAAGCCGAGATTGACCAACCCATTTTTCTTCTTGAACGAAGACTTGCCGAGCACGTCTTGTCCATTATTGATTGGCCTTGATCATCTCGCGTTGATCGGTCGGGGTCTTCATGGAGCACGCATCGATGTGCCTTGAAGGTGTTCAGCACCCGATCACATCTTCCTTCGATCGCGGGGGACGACGGCGACAACATCAACCGCGGACACATCCTTACGTGGTTGTTCTTATTGTGGGATTGTGTAAAGCTCGATGCGGGGGACGACGGCGACAACATCAACCGCGAGACACATCCTTACATGGTTTTTGTTGTTGTGGGATTGTGTCACGCTTTTGATGCGGTGCGATCGGCCTGACCACGCGCCACGCGGAATCAACTATCTTCTCGGTCAGTGGCCGCGCTAGACTGACATCATTGGGAGACAAATCCTTAGCTTGTTCTTGTTCTTCAGGGATTATGTCCGTCTTTGATGTCGCAATCTCGGGAGCCGGTTCCACCGGGTCATGGATTTCGTTAACAAGAGAGTTAACGATCTTTTGCACCTCGGCGATGACGCACATCATCTACGATGTCCTCCATCTACATGGCCATGTCATCAACGCGACAGACTCGATGACTTGACATCCTCCGCCGATGGTTTTTGCTATTGTTTCATTGTCGGCCAGTGGTGGAGACGAGGCGATATTGTTCTCCTCTTTTTCGCAAGTCTCTTGAATGTGACCGTCTTGGAATGGCCACCCCGATGATGTCGTCGTCGTCAAATTCTTGCGCCTCGTTCGTCCCGGGTGCTTCAGTTGTTTGGAGGGACGGTGCAGTCGATTGTGAACGTCCTTCTAGAGCCTCAACACGAGCGACAAGCCGAGAAACTTCGATCATCAATATCTCGGACGCCTGCATAAGAGTTGCGATGACATCTTCGCCTAATATCACTGGTGCATTTGCCCGCAGTCGGAGGGCCGCCATGGTCGAAGTCGCCACAATCGGGGAACTATCATTGTCGTGGTAGGGAGTGTACTTTGATCGGGCGTGGTGGGAGAGGGCTTCTCCCGATGCCGAGTAAGTGGTTCCGGGAGCAAAGCATCCCTCCGGGTTGGCCCCCAACATATATTTCTTCTTCGACGACTCATGGGAAATAACTCGGAAACTAACATATGTAAACCAAACAATTTCAGTGAAATCATTCGAGTTTAAACTATAACAACTAAAGTTAAACATAGTTTTTATGTATTAAACATTATCGAATTTATTTAAAGCGGAAAGCCAATGTTTAAACATCAAAGACTTATGTTAAACTTTGTCCATGATTTATTACCTCTTTTCCTTGACGATGACAAGTTGGTTTCTCACAGTCGCTTGCTTCGGTAACTACTTTCACCGTAGCACGGCATCCGTGGGACCTTACGAATCGGACTTTCTTTCCCGTTCCGGTCATCTCGTAAAACCATCGTTAAGCGACCGAGGCACCCCTTAATATATCTGTGTTGGTCTTCTTCCCAGCGCATCTATCTTTGCACTCGGCTACGCTTGTGGAATGTCCTCCATCGACCACTTGTGTGTCGCCTGCGCCCATGCGTATCGCCCCATGGCGGGTAGATCATCAACATAATGAGTTTGATGTATTTGGGAAGAGGACTGTACCCATGAGGTACACCATCATGAGTTTGACAAAATTTTCTTCTTCCCCCCTCTGTCGAACAAGTTGGACAAGAGCGCTCTTGATAGAGTCTATGTGTCTCTCATAGGTTTTTGATAAATATCTACCTTCGAACTACGATCGGATTTTTATTCTTCTTAAACACAAGCTGCGTCGCCATCACTAGCCTGAGACCAAGAACGAGGGCCACATCTTCAGGCCTGAAACTCGGTAGGCTTTCTCCGATCCTGAATTTGTTGGTGCGGCCATCGTACCTTTGCAATAGAAAATCAAGAAGGGCCCTCTCTTGGTAGATAGCTTCCAGCTCGATGAATCTTTGCAAGCGGTGTCCTTCGGATGATCTCCGAGTGTCGAGGGTCGTATTATCTTCATTTCGGCTAAGGTCTCCACTTCTGGGTGTCAAATAGCATCGCCCATTAACTAGGGTTGACCGCCATAGTCAAAAAGCTCGTGTGATAACAACACATTAAGCGGAAATATAAGATTTTAAGCGGTAACATTCGGGTTGTTAAAGCGGAGATATCATTTGTTAAGCAGAGAACTAGTTTATTAAGCAGAGACAACAATACTTAAGCAGAGACAACAACATTTAAGCTGTAACATCTCATTTTGTTAAAGCGTAAACCTCATTTTTAAAACTGAAACCATATCAAATGAAAGGGGAATTGTACATTATAAATATTACACAAATCATAACAATCGAAAAAACTATTATGATAGTGTATCATGAGGGAAAGCTGCAAAAACAACACAAAAACTCTAGCTGAGAAATCTCCCAGCGAGACTAACAAAACCCGCAGAGAGAAATCCACATCGAGACTTCGATATCTTCCAATAAAAAGCAGGGAGCACAAAACAAAACGAAAAAAATCTTTCTTTATGTGAGCAGTTAACATAAAACCATACTCAATACCTTAGTTTGCAAAGCGATGAAATGCCAACTACTTCTGCGGGGGACTTCTCCTTCGAGATCTTTGGTGGAAAGGGAAAAAGTCGCATTCATAGAGGTGCGCCGTGAGAGACAACTCGGAGGCGACTCGAAATGGTTTAACTGAAGACTCTAGTTAAGAAAAAAATAACTACAAGGCTACGATGGGGAATTCCTCTCTTGAGGGGTTACCCTACGGAAAAACCCCCACTTCCTCTCATCAGCGAAATGGTGCAGATTATGACTCCCCATGCAAGGGCATTTTTTGTCCATAAAAATTTTAAAAATAACACCGTTGACATCCGTTACATGCTTTGGGGGTTGAAAAAGCATGGAAATAAAAAGAAAGGGGTTTTTGGGAGTGCAAAAACCCAAGGTGTTTTTGGCAATAATGCAAACTTAGAGGGTGTTTTTGGCAATTTCCACTAAAAAAAACCCCAATAATATATTAGGTTATCTAAATAAACATGCTTAAAGGTTAATATAACAATTATTAATACAATAATTAATTATGACATAATAAAATTATTAATAATAAAAAAATTACCTAAAAATATAGTGGGTTATCTAATTAAACATGATTGGGCCGCTAATAAGATAATTATTAATATGATTAATAATTATGACATAATACAATTATTAATATAAAATAATGACTTTACAATTATTAATAAAAAAATAACCAAATAATATATTAGATTATCTAAATAAACATGCTTCGAGGTTAATATAACAATTTTTAATACAATAATTAATTATGACATAATAAAATTATTCATAAAACCTAATGATATAATACAATTATTAATAATAAAAAAAATTACCCTAAAAATATATTGGGTTATCTAATTAAATATGATTGAGGCACTAATAAGATAATTATTAATACGATTAATAATTATGACATAATACAATTATTAATATAAAATAATGACTTTACAATTATTAATAAAAAAAATAACCAAATAATATGTTAGGTTATCTAAATAAACATGTTTCGAGGTTAATATAACAATTATTAATACAATAATTAATTATGGCATAATACAATTAGTAATAAAAAAATTACCCTAAAAATATAGTGGGTTATCTAATTAAACATGCTTGGGGCGCTAATAAGATAATTATTAATACGATTAGTAATTATGACATAATAAAATTATTATGTGAACCTAATGTCTTAATATAATTATTAATAAATAATTAATTTAAAGGTTATCTAAGAGTGTGTTTGTTTCAATGGATTTCGGTGTCATTGAATTTGTTAATTCAAAGATTGTTAAATCCCATGTTTGTTTTCCACGGATTTTGCTTTTTGTTTTGATTTTTCAAATCCCACAAATGAGGGATTTTAATTTTTCTGCCAAAACGGTGTAAACCGAAATCCGAGGATCTAAAAATCCGAGCACATGGTCATCACGTGAAGGATTCACGGGTTCATCAAAGAGGGTGAAAGCTTGATCTCATCATGTGACATTGCTTCTTCTCATCTTCTTCTCATCTTCAGATCAAACAAACTTGTAGATCAAAGAGCTTAAACTTGAATCCAAGGTGCTTGCAAAAATTTTTGTGATGTTTTTCTTTTGGTCATTCTCCTCCTCCGCTCCTCTTCTCATGATTAGATTTCATTATTGTGGAGGTTTCTGATGGACATGTTTTGTTCTGATTTAATTATTGTGGTGGTGCATTTTAGTTAATTTAGTTCCTTAGTTTCATATATTCATTGATAAAATTACGTAGTGTCGGTTATTCACATGGTATTGAGCCTCCAATGGAGGTTTCGATGGACCTTTTGTTAAACATCCAACCTCGCTGAAGTCTTCACATCGATAAACAATTGTATAGGTTTTGTTTATGCTTCATGTGATGTAGCCTTCAGGTTCCATTCTAAGTCATGGGTCTGTATGATGCTGGGTAATATTCACCATTGAAGTTTGACTATGATGCGCCATGCCAATTGCATTTATAAATGATAGATTCTAAACTGGTAAAATTTGAAAAATACTTATATTAATCAAAGCTTTTGGGTGGTTCATTGCAAATTTTTAAATTTGGAAATTGTCAATGTCTATTAGCTTTTATTAAAGCCTTATATGTTGTTAGATATTTCTTTCTAAACTTTCTCTATTCAAAAATCTTGCAAAGTGCTCTTCTAGATTACTGAATTTTAAGATTCTAATTCTTCTTTGCAGTATGGAGTCAAAATATTTGTGATAACATCATTTAGGGATACTTGCTCCATTGAAATTCTACCTACAGTTTAGAAATCTAAAAGAGGTATGTTAGATGATTAATCAAAAGTTCACATGATAATTAGTGCTATAAAAATATGTTTTTTTCTCATCCTAGCATTCCAAATCTCATTTCAACGATATCATTGGTTTAAGAAATTGATCTTGTTCATTGTTGTTTTGTCATATGCATGCATTTTAAGAAAAACATATTTTGTTTGTTCTTATCTAAAGTATGAATTAATACTTGTGCGCTTATTTTTCTTAAGATTTTGGGCTGAAGTGTACTACAACTCAATCTATCCCAAAGGAGGTATGTCTCTATTGCACTTGATGTTGTTACCATAATAATGACGCAAAGTAGCCATTGCAAAGAAATTATCAAAATATTAGCCAACATACCAAAATCAAGATGCATGATTATTTGATCATCTCTCATTTCATCTCATCTCATGATCTATAGCTAACCCCGTAGGCGCCAATGATCCCTTTGCGAACCAGTCTAAATCATCAATGTGCATCCACATCGGGACTTTATTAATATTGTGAAACATTTTTGTATTTCACTGTGTATTTTTGCATGAGACACCTCAAATTAGGGTTGGTTGTCTATTTAACTTCCAAAAGTTAACTATTTATGCCGATATATGAAGATATGCCATAAAGAAACAGTTTTTTTGTACTGTTGCACACAATGCTCTTAGCCTCTTACCAATATATATATATATATATATATATATATATATATATATAAGAGATGAGTGAGTCGTGATTGTTTCATGGAGTTCTTTATCCCCTTTACTATTTATATACACCACTCACTCATGTTTTAAACAAACAAACTTTAGTATTTTAAAACATGCGATCCACCACTCACAAACTGTAGTATTTTAAAAGATTAATTTATATGTGTAAGCGGAGTACAAACAAACTTTAGTATTTATCATGGAGTTCTTTTATATTTGTTTCATGAGTGAGTGGTGGATCGCCATTCGTGAGATGTAATCACCAAACTTTATTATTTATTTGTACATCAAATATATATATATATATATATATATATATATATATATATATATATATATATATATATATATATACTTCTAAATTAATCCGCCATGTAAAATGTTATTTCTTATTTATATTTGTTTTATAGGTTAAAAAGCTAATTTATTTCTTATTAATCTTGTATTAAATGGATCAATTTGAGGAAGATGATGAAATATACTTCATGCAAATAACAGTTTTAGATGTGACTTATGATGTGTTATTGGTGGTATACAATAAAAGACGTAGAATTTATAGAGAACCATTACATGAAAGGCTACAGATAAGGGAAAAATATTTGTCTCGGTTGATAGATGAGAACGATGCCACTAGTATTAATATGGTTCACATGAACAAATCCACTTTTTTCAACCTATGCTTAATGTTATGTGGAAAAGGGCTTCTAAAAGGTACAATACATATGAGCGTGGAGGAACAATTATTAATGTTCTTGCACACCATAGGTCACAATCAACGAAACCGTGTTATTGGACATAATTTTCTAAGGTCAGGTGAGACTATTAGTAGATACTTCAATCATGTGTTGTTTGCGAGCGGTGAATTACAACGTGACTATATACGACCACCAAGTGCTCAAACTCCACCATACATAACAGCAAGGCGCACACTTTATCCTTATTTCAAGGTATTTTTACATTAGATTTTAAATAACACTAGGATTATTTTAAATAATTGTATTTTGGAAACAATAATTCTGACATATAACGTTCAACACTAGGATTGTATTGGGGCACTAGATGGGACACATATACATGCTTCTGTCCCATCATCCAAAGTAGCTGCATTTTGAGGAAAAAAACCTTACCCAATGCAGAACGTCCTCGCAGTTGTAGATTTTGACCTTCGTTTTACTTTTGTTCTCGCTGGTTGGGAAGGATCCGCGCATGATTCTTTAGTTTTTCGTGATGCACTAGAAAGAACTAATGGACTAAAAGTCCCTGAAGGTATCCGGTTTATTTCTTTTATGGACCAAGGTTTATGACAATAGAACTTATTAAAGTTATTCTATTTCTTATAATTAGGAAAGTATTACTTGGTTGATACTGGCTACGCCACAAGACCTGGTTTTATACCACCTTACAAAGGTGTTAGATATCACTTGAAGGAGTTTGGCTCTCGGACACCTGCAAATCATAAAGAACTCTTCAACTTGCGACACTCATCTGCATGTACTTCTATTGAGCGTGCATTTGGTTCTTTAAAGAGCCGCTTTAAGGTCCTTGGATCTAGGCCCTTTTTTCCATTTAAGACACAAGTCGAACTTGTGTTAGCGTGTTGCACATTACATAATTACATACTTATTGGTGGCGAAGATGACTTTATTCCCTCTGAGGAAGATTGGATTGCACAACGACCTTCACAAAACACTCTAAGGTAACAAAGAGAAGAAGCACAAGAATGGGCTACTCATCATGATCAAATCGCAGCTGAAATGTAGGCAAACAAGTAGACATATTATATAATGATAGTAAAGACTTATTATATATCACATGTTCTTATGTTGCATGTTGTATTGTTATTGTGACTTGACTTTTTCAATTAAACTTGTTTCTTCCATTTGACAATAAACTTTTAGTGCTTGATTTATATTTATTGTGAGATTCGCATATCTTTTATTAATGTAGAATGCATAATTATAATGCATTTCAAAGCAGCCAAGGAACATCAAAGACCACATCAAGGACATCGGGGAACAAGAAATGGGCATCATTTGAAAGTCATTTCTTTATAAGATTTATGGCAAGCCAAGTTGAGAAAGGATTAAAAATAGACAAGGGCTTTAAACCACAGGCACTTCATGGTGGTATTCGAGTCCTGAAATATACTTTCGGGTAATCAGCTACTGTGGACTGAACCCGAGGACTTGATGTTGTTGGGGGCTGAAGCCTATAGGCAAAAACAAAAAGTAAAAAGTATAATCCAACAAAAATAATTATTTTTAAATGAAAAATAATGTGCTAATATAACCAAAATTTGAATACACCTATTAAAAAATATAAAATATAATTTAAAATTTTGTTATTACCGATAGCAAATATATGGGATTTTCAATAATTCAACTAATAATCTTGAGTTTGTATTTTTTTTTTTTAAATATAGTGAAATTGATCCTTCTCACTACACACAACCAAACTATTTTTTTATAAAAAAAACTTTTATTGTTTCACTCTAGCATATATGGTACATTATAACATATATGTATATATGTTAGGCCTCATGATCAATTTAAACTTTTTTAAAATTACTAAAATTTGTATATAAGATTTATTTTATTAAAATTTTGAAATAATAGTAATTTTTAAATTAAAAAATAAAATGTGAAAAAAATACACCAAGTGAGATTTGAACTTGAGTGGATAAAAAAATCACATACCTTATGGATAAACCCACTAACCACTCAAGCACACCCACATTTTATACTTTTACATGTCCAAATATTGTATTTTAGATTAAATTAAATATAGAAAAATCGAAAACCATCAAATCTTATATTGCTTTAAAGTATTCTCTCCGACGCCGGGAGGGGGGGCTTCAGCCCCTGCTAGCCCCCTTTGGTTCCGCCCCTGACAGTTACAGAGGCTAATGTCAGTAATGATCTCAGGACAATAAAAAGGTGGGCCAAAATTAAAAAAATTAAAAGAGATTAGTGGCATGGGTTGGGATGAGAATTTGAAAATGATTGTGATGGGAGAGGCTGAGTATACAGAATATATTAAGGTATCTACCATTTTAAACATTATGATTTCAACTAATGAATTTAATACTTTTTCTTTGTTGAAATGCAGATCCACTCGCAAGATGAGCCATATTTGAACAAGCCTATCAAGGATTACGACCTCGTTGAGAAGATATGTGGCAATGATCAAGCTAGTGGCCACCATTACATTCCATCTGGAAGTCGTATTGGGACACAGATGGAGTACAACTTAGAGCAAGAAGTATCTCCTCCAACACATCATTTTGTCGATATGTCATTTGGGGAGGCAGATGCTTATGGCAATACCTCTCCATTCAGTCAAACTAATAATTCTGAACCCGTGTCAGCAGCAAGTCCACTACAAAGAAAGAAACAAAAAGGCAAGCGAAAAGCACAAGTTAGTGATGATGCAATCAACAATTTGGCCACCACTATTAAAGATGCGTTTGAGTCTGTTAAGTCCAGCCGATCAGTAAGCTTCGCAAGAGAACTTCAATATGAGTGTATGAATTTGACATAGTATGGTTACTCCATTGAACAAGCTGTTATGGTCTATGAGTATTTGATGACCGATGATGCACGAGCTCGAACCTTTTTTGGAATGCATGAGGAATTTCACAAAGTTTGGGCGAACAAATTCTTTGCTAATATCGATCGTGACCTTTAAGGTGTGGAGATGGTAAGAAATATTTTGATACAATAGTCATAAGTCTCATTTTTATTTTCAATTACTAGTTTGTTAAGTTTTAATTAAATTGCATTGCTTTATTATAAAAACTATCATTATTAATGGTATAATTACTTATTTGGTATTTTTTTATAAGAGTCAATGCTACTTATTTGTAAAAAGTACTAATGGAGAATTATTTGATTTTCATGGCGGTCCGACTTGAATGGAGTGGTGTGAACTTCAATGGAGTGTTGTGAATGTAATGTCTCTTGCATTTTGATGTAAATGTAAGAGAACATTTGGATGTGAATGTAATGCTATTATTTAATCTTTGAATATGTTGTGAACTTGAATGGAGTGTTGTAAACTGTATGTGGTGATGTATGTACCCAAGCTATTGAACAATGGTCATATATGTGGTGATGTATGTGGTGAGTAAGGATTTATTATGAACTCTTTGATATATGGAAATGTGTTACTTATATGATTATTTTGAATGTATGAATATATTTGCTAATTTTGATCAAGATAATCGAGAATTATCTAATTTTCATGGCTAGGTTTGACTTGAATGGAGTGGGTATTATATAAAAAATAATAATAATAATAATAATAAAATAATCCAACGGAAATATTTATATCCATTACTAAAGTGTTAATATGGCAATTAAAGGGTTTGTTTGTTTTTGATAAAACCGTTAGAGGTTTATATATATGTAAGTATATATTATATGAAAAAAAGTGGTGGAAAAACAGGAGACAGAATCCGGTTTTTCCATCTTTTTATTAAAAAAGTTGAAAACAGGATTCTTTCACCTGCTTTTCTATTTTTTTATTTTTATTTAAATAAAAAAATAAAAAAATGGGAGAGTCTCCCGCTTTTCTTATTTAATAATTAAAAATAGAAAACTCGGGAAAAATTTTCCCGTTTTCTCTCTAAAATATGTATTTCTGTAAATAATACAAAACATACGCATTTCGGTAATATTTTTTTTTACAATATTTAAGCAGCAAATGTGCCCTTTTTCTTTGTAAGAGTAAGCTTTTATTTGTTTCCTCTAATTTTTTTATTCCAAACCAAATTCTTTTACTTTTTACTCAAGCAAAGTAACAAACATCTGACAGGTTTTGTGAGTCTTTGTTTATGTTTACATGATATATATATGGGAAAATTACTGTTCACCCCTCGTAATTTTCAAAACTTCCCAAAAACCCCCCTCCTACTTTTACACACCCCGGACAGCCCTTCCGTTAGTGTTTAACTTCTCTTTTATCCCCTACCGTTCACTTCAAATGGGTCCATGTTGTGAAATCCCATTTTTGGCCTTGAAAATGGTGGGAAAGGAAAGCGCCAAATAACATCATGTTCAACCTTTTGAAGGGTTTTCTGCTTGGTTTCTGATAGACAATGCCAAGGAGTTGCATTACATCTTGTTGTTCTCCTCATTATCATACCCGAAATATATAAATCGGTTTCTCAAACGAAAATGAAATTGATTTCCATCGGATTGGTCAAGTGCACTTCATCTTCAAATGAGTCAGTAGTCGATTTTTATTGTCAAGGCACGAAAGATGTGCCATTGTCGCCTTCTCGCTTTATGGATGTAAAGTTGTATTACGACGAGAAGAACTATTGTTTAAATAATGTTTAACTATTTGCTATTATCCGCTTTAAATATATTACTAATATGTTTAATAATTGTCATATCCGCTTTAATACTTGCCATCTCCGCTTTAACATTATCTTTACATGTATAACTATTAATATTAACGTGTAAATTATCAAAGTCTCTGCGTAAAACGGAGATCTTTTTCGTTTGATCTGAATTGTTGGCAGGTGGCACGTGCAGGTGGCAAGGTTATGGTATCCCGTGTATAAGAATTAATGCCATCATTAATTCTTATGCATGGTAACATAAATATCCGAACACCCGTTCGTTCTCATCAGTCAATGTCGGTCATCGTGCGCTTTAACTTTTTTTCTCGGATATGAAGAGTCACCGCTATGGAATTCACACCATAAATAACCGGGAAGAACCCTCCCCATGGACAACCACTCCTCGCGTCCCTCATCATCCTCCTCCTCCTCCTCCTCCTCGTCCCTCCTCTTCCCATGGACAACCACTCTATCTCGAAAGGATGTTTCGTGAACCTTCTTCCTTATCTTGAGAATCATTTTAGCCGCAATCACGCAACAAGTTAAACTATCTTTTTCTCGCCCAAGTCGAAATGCTCTCATAATTGCTCGAATGCGGAGGATTCTTCACGGTGGATGACGGCAAGCAATTAGCGAGCATTTCGACTTGGGTAAGAAAAGAAAGTTTTCACGTATTTCGTGATTGCGAGGATTCTCTAGAGGAGGGAGATCGAGAAACATTCTTTAAGACGGGGTTGATATTTATCACTTGAGACTTTTACATACCGCTTTAAGAACATTACGTCGAGTGTACAACTATTACGCTCTCGTGTTTAACTATCGGGATCTTCGCTAAGTCCGACCATGACACATTGATTAATAGTCGCTTTTCATGAATGTGTTTGTTTAACCTTTTTTTAATGGTGTACGTTGCCAGTGAGTTCAAGTTGATGCGATGTTATGCAACCGTGAGCATTCGAATGTCATGCACACTTGTTTCGTTATACGAGGGTCGAGTCGTGAGTGATCAAAGTCCGAGAGGGACGTTGTAAATGTTGTAAATGTTGTAAATCTTTTTATAAATAAAACGAAACAAGCTTTATTTGAATGTGAACTTCGAAATTTAAACGAGACCTAGTAAAAAAACAATGTGGGAAACAAAAAGAACGTTATTGTAAACAATAGAAAAATATGTAAATATGTTTAAACAGTGACAACGGTGTTTAAAAAAAAGTTACTCTTTAAACAATGACAACGGTGTAAACAATAGAAAAAGTTAAACAATACTCTAGTTACTCTTTAAACAATGACAACGGTGTTTAAGAAAATACGTAAAGATGTTTAAACAGTGACCCAGGAGGTACCCATCTTCAACGCGATGTCAGTGAAAGCATTCAATTTAAACAATAACATATATTTTAAACAGTTAAATAACTTTATTTAAACGGTTTACGTATTATTTACATGATATAGACTTTATTTAAACCGGTAATCGTTATGTTAAACACTATATCTATCCGTTTAAACATAAAATACTGTACGTTTAACAAGATACTCATGTCGAGCGATGACAATATGTCTTCATCGCGACAGTGACATATATTTTTACTTTTTTGCCCTTGGGATGGAGGGAAAAATACCGCCCAATCACATCACGTCTAGTCTAACCTCTATGCACTTTTTTGTCTTCATCGCTGACGAATATATATATATGCACTTTTTTTGTTTTGCCTATCCGATCATTGTTTGTTGTTTACATCTTCTTCTTCTTCTTCTTCGGCTTATTTTTGTTCTTCATTTCATTTGGTTTGTACGATTTGGTTTTCGGCCGATATATTATGGAGAGTTTTTGTGGTATTGCTAGATTCAACGGGGAGGGAAGAGTGCTAATGTTCACGGCTCAGACTTCTTGGGAGTTGGTGTTAGCTGAGATTTGTGAGCGATGGGGTCTCGAAGTTTCTATTGTCAGGGTTAAGTTCATCACACCAGATGGATATAAAACGGTTTGCCCAATAGAAAACGATGTTGACTTCCAGCGGATGTGTCACGTGCACTCCATCTTCAAATGTGCTGTAGTTGATCTTGTCGTCGAGCAGAGTAAAAATGTGCCATAGTTGAATCCTAATGAAAACGAGTTTTTACTCGTTTAGTAAGTTCCTTCTCTTTTAATTGTTCCAGGTTTGTGCAGGGGTCATTAGTGTTTAAATATGTCCGTCACTAGTTAAAATCTTGTACTAGTCGTTTACGTTATTAGTTAACTGCTTAAGTATTTAATTTAACGTTTAAATATTGTCATTATCACTTAAACATTATATTCTCCACTTAACATATTGATCTTTTCATTTGACTGAAGTGTTGGCAGGAATTCAGATTCTGCGAGTGCTCCAGTTCATTCCCATGGTGACCCCGGGACGGTCTGGATGTCTTCCTTCCTCGTCGGATCATTACGAAAGTGCTTTCGTTGGATATTGGACAACATTTTGACGGTGTCGAACATTTCAGGAATGCGCATGTTATGTAACCGGCGTGAACAAGCGAACAAATGGGAGACCTATTTATGCCCAGACATACATTCGAAGGTAGAGATCATTGTTGAGGGCGGTACGAAATCTTCGTGTTGGTCGTTGCTGTCGATGATCGCTACGGTGATCGACCGATCTGCATGAACTACGTGGATGTCGCCATCGAGAACTTGTTCGTGTCGAAGGTGGCAAGTTTTATGGTATCCCTTTGCAAACACGCTTGCGCAGAATAATGACGGACGCATACCAACGTACATCGATTTATTAGCGGGTACTTCACCGTCGACAATTACAAAATCGGGGCGTCATAAGGAAGCTATATTTCCATACTGACGATGACGAGCCTTCGGACTGAAATCGTGAGCTTCGTTCCGACCGCTCAGTGGCGAGAAGGGCACTAGGGCGGCCTAGGGCGAAAAAGAGGATCGAGTCGCAAGTGTTTGATGTCCGTGAGTTACATTGCAGCCGCTGCCATGGATCCGGTCACAATCGTAGATCTTGAAATGAAACTGTCGCCGACTAGGCATTGTAAATAAGCCGACGATGACAGTGAAACATTGTGTATTGATGGGCAACTTTCTATATTTAAACTCTTACTCTTTACAACGAATTGAATGTATTTAAACAGAGACATTGTTATTTTTAAACGGATACATCAGTAATTTGAAACATTTCAACTCGATGTTTAAACGATATATAGTATATTTAAACAATGAAAGTGAAATGTACACAATTAGAACGTAAATTAAACAATGAAATGGAAACCGAATGGAATTTAACCCGCTTTACAATTCAAAAACAAACAAAAATTTACATTAAGATATACAAGTCATGCTCTTCGAACACGAAAACAATGAATTGAATTTGTCCGATTTACATTCGAAAACAAAATTGACATTCGGGATATACGGGGACATGTTCTTTCAAAAACAAAAATTTAACCCGCTTGTGACGACCCCCCTTTGTCATGGGCGCCCTGCCGCCCTCCCTCCTTAAGTATGCGGGTAACATACCTTAATCCGAGGTAAGGAACGTCATGCTGCTGTAGCCGTAACTTCTCACCCCAAAGTAATTGCTTTCGATAAACCGCATGAGCGTAGAGCGGCGCAATGGACGCTTCCTTGTTTTTGGCGTGGGGTTTCTATGTCGTGCATGAGTGGGTACTTTGCCGTCGCCGAACTCCATATCGACACAAATGTCGAATAGATTCCGCTGTCGAAATATGCAAGTCGAGATTAGAATACCGATTTAAATACCAAACAGATATTAATCGGACATAATTAAAAAACTTACCATATCCAACGCGTCCTTATCGTACCCCGGACATGAAAAATAATGCTTGTATTCTTGTTTATCATCGTCCGTGACTGACTGACATGGAAGTGGCCATTCATGATTATCGGGAGGATGACAATTTGAACTTCATGCGGTTTCTATGACAGCATCCCCGATCATAGCCAAAAATTGTGTCATGATAGGCTCGTCCCCGCTTTGACATAAACAGTATGCGGTCACGGTGATGGAGGCGCGCTTCTTGTAGGATATGGCTCTTTGCTCAGCGACTTTTTGTATTATGCATACTGAAAAGCGTCCCATCACATCATCATGACCATCTCCTTCCCCTCAAGCAGCGTGTATAATTTGTCGCGTGTGGTGGCCGATAGCTCATTCTTCCACCACGACAGTGCTGAGGTTAAACGATAACAGATATAATAAGACCATATTGTAAATATTTAAATGATATTATCAATTGTTACATGATATTATATATAATTAAACGTTAAGTAGACAAATTAAATGATAACATAAAGGTATTAAACACTATTAGGTAATAGTTAAACACTATAATAAAACCTTTAAACAATATCATAAAAAAACTTTACACTTACTCGATCCATAGAGCGGTTGAGGAAGATCCTCATGAACTCCTCTTTCGTATTTGTTAAAACGACTCGAGGCCAACCCATTTCTTCTTCTTCTTCGAATAAAAGCTTTTCAGAGCCGTCTCGGTCCAATTTTTGATTGGCCTTGATCATCTCTCTCGTTGCTCGGTCGGGGTCTTCAGACGATCTTTCTTCGATGCGGGGGCGATGGCGACAACATCAACTGCGACACATCCTTACATGGTTGTTCTTGTTGTGGGATTGTGTACGGCTCGATCGAGGGACAACGGCGGCTGAGCATCAACCCGGATACATCCTTACATGGTTCTTGTTGTGGTGGGATTGTGTCACGCTTGGGCTGTGATCTTGTCGTCACGACCCAGCGGCCACGACAACGGATTCGATGATCTTCTCAACCGTGGTCATGACAACAGCATCATTTGGAGACACACCCTTAACTTGTTCTTGATCTTCAGGGATTATGTCCATCTTTGATGCCGTATCTCGTGACCCGGGTTCCACCGGGTCGAGGATTTCATCAAGAAGAGAGTCAGCGACCTTCTCAGCGAGTAACGGCAGCTACATCATCTCGATGTCCTTCTCAACAACGAGTATCAACCGACCGATGGTGTTGCTATTGTTTCATCGTCAGCCGGCGGTGAAAGCAGAGGCGATATTGTTCTCCTCTTTTTACGAAGTCTCTCTGAATGTGGCCGCCTTTGGAATGACCTTCCGATGATGTCGTCATCGTCAAATTCGACGCCTCATTCATCCCGGGTGCTTCGAGTTCTTTTCGAGGATGGCGCGGCCCAGGTTGTGAACGTCCTTCCGGCGCCTCAGACACGAGCGGCAAGCCGAGAAACTCGGTCAGTCAATATCGGCATGCTGCGATAAGAGTTGCAGTGACATCTTCGCCTAATGTCACCGGGGTCTGCCACGGTCGGAGGGGCTGCCATGGTCGGGGGGACTGTCATTGTCGTGGTAGGGGTTGTTGCAATCTGCGGGTGGGGAGGGCTTCCCGAGCGTCGAGAAATGCGTCTGGCGTGGTGGGGTCGGGAAGTAGGAGAGCGGCGTCCGCAGCCAGCGATGATAGGGCGTCCTCTCATCCTCGCTTGAGCAAGTGGTTCGGGAGCGATGGCATCCATCCGTCGGTTGGCTAACAAATATTTCTTCTTCGACGTTCGCAGGAACCGACTCAAGAAACTAACATATGTAAACCAAACAATTTCAAAGTAAATCATTCATTTTTAAATTATAAAAAACTATATTTAAAGCGAGTGTTTTATATATTTAAAGCGTTATAGAATATAATTAAAGCGGAGAACAAAATATTTAAAACCGGTATGAATAAGTTTTTAAAGCGGTAAATACTAAAGTTAAGCGCTAAATAAAAATGTTTAAACATTAAAGACTTATGTTAAACATTGTCCATGATTTATTACCTCTTTTTCCATCGAGCGATGACAAGCTCGTTTTCTACCATCGCTTGCTTCCGATAAGTACTTTCACCGTAACACGGCATCCTTGGGATCTTGCGAAGCGGACTTTCTTCCCGTTCAGGTCCACTCATAAAACCGGGACGTTAAGCGCGACCGAGCAACCCTTAATGTACCACGTGTTGGTCTTTTTTCGGCGCATCTATCTTGCACTCGGGTAGGCGCTGTGGAATATCCTCCATAAGCCACTTGTGCGTCACTGCGCCCGTGCGTATCGCCCATGGGTCGTTAGATCATCGGCGTAATCAGCGATCTAGTTCGGGAACCGAGCATGATGTATTTTGGGAAGAGGGGCTGTCCCCATGAGGGTACACCATCGGGAGTTTGACAAAATTATCTTCTTCTCCACTACGTCGAACAAGTTGCACCGAGTGCTCTTGATGGAGTCTCCATGTCTCTCGTGGGTTTTGATAGATACCTCCCTGCAGCGGCAGGGGTTTTTCTTCTTGAAAGGCAGCTGCGTCGCCATCGCAACGAGACCAAGACGAGAGCCACATCTTGAGGTGCAAACTTCAGCGAGGGCTTTCTCCGATCCACGAATTTATTGATGCGACCATCGTACCTTTGCAGAGAGAATCAAGAAGGGCCCTCTCTTGGTATATAGCTTCGGCTCGATGAGCATCGCAAAGCGGTGTCTTGAATAATCTCCCGATGTCGAAGGGTCGTGTTATCTTTCAATTCGACTAAGGTCTCCCAGCAACCGGGTGTTAAATAGCATCGCCCGTTAACTAGGGTTGACCGCCATAATCACTAGCTGCAGACAATAACAACACATTCAACATGCGGTATTGACAAAAGTTTAGCGGAAATATAAGGTTTAAGCGGTAAACTCTCGGGTTATTAAGCGGAGATATAACATGTTAAGCAGAGACCCATTTTGTTAAAGCGAGAGCGAGAATACTTAAACACGGACAACAAATTTTTAAGCTGCAACATCTCATTTTCTTAAGCGTCAACCTCCTTTGTAACAGCAACTATGATCAAAGCGAAAGGGAAATGTACATTATAAATATTACACAAATCATAACAATCGAAAAAACTTTTTTGATAGTGTATACAGACGAAAATGCAAAACAAAAACAAAACCCCGGTAGAAATCCCCTACGAGACTTCAATATCTTCCAACAAAAAAACCGGGGCACAAAAACAAAACCGAAAAAAATCTTTCTTTATATGAGCAGTTAACATAAAAACCATACTCAATACCTTAGATTGCAAAGTCGATGAAATGCCAACTAGTTCTTGTGGGGACTTCTCCTTGAGATCTGGGTGGAAAGAGAAAGGCGATGAAATGCCAATTCTGGAGGCTTGCCCGGTAGAGAACAACCGGAGGCGACCGGAAATGGAAAAAGGCGAAGGCGTGAGTTGAGAAAAAGCAAAGTAAGCAGTTCCGATAAATTCGTCTCTCGGGATTACCCTACGGAAAACCGCCCACTTCCTCTCAAATCGCCGAGATGGCTGTAACCACGACTCCCCATGCAAGGGCATTTTCGTCCAAAAATTTGAAACTCACTCCGTTCACATCCGTTCTGAGGGGTTTTGGGGGTTTGAAAAACATAGAGTTTAAAAGGGAGGGATTTTGGGGATTGCAAAACTAATGGTGTTTTTGGCAATTTTACAAACTTAAAGGATTTTTTTGGCAATTTCCACTATATATATATATACCACCACTAATTAAATAATAATTTATTAATCTAACAAAAGAACATTATTTTTAATATGCAATTAAATTATTGTAAATAATTTAATATCGCTATATAAATTATTTATAAATAAACAAAAATTCTTTCTTTGGCAAAATAAAGGGTATGTGATCATTTTGATTACTTAACACTATTTTGGAATTGCTTAAAAGTGGAAAAATTAAATTGAAGAAAAATAGAAATAGAGGAATTTGGTTTTGGAATATGTAGAGAAAAAAATATGGGTTTGAAGAGCTTGTGGAAAGGACCAGGAAAAAGCTTGCTCCGTTTAAAGGAGAGGTCAATATTCATTACCAAATAATATTGAAAAATATTTAGAATACTCATGAACGTTTAAAAATAATCTTTGTATAATATTTAGGATTTTAACACTCTTCAATTATTAATATCATATTTAATATAAATAAAAAACTTAAATATAATAAATAATTGTTACTCCCTTCATTTCATTTTAATTGTGACATATAACCATTGTCGTTAATAGTCCTAAAATATTAGTAGAGTTATTTACTCTCATTAATGCACACTTGTTTTTGGACAAAAATTGAAAAAAACATAATTAATGCTCGTTGAATTTTTAAAAACTGATAAGCAATTTGAATCAAATGTAGTTGTTAATATGAAAATGGAGAGAATAACATATAACCAGAAAAATTTATATATATGTATATATATATATTGATAACATAGAAGCCATTTAAAAATACACATATTTTATTTTCTTGGCTTCCTCAACTCTCACGTATGAGGAGTTAAGTGCTTTTAATTACTACATCATTGTTGCAGTGGCTTAGAAGGTCATATTTGCTTATATACATTTACAAAAATACTTTTATATTGTTGCAGTGGCTTAGAAGATTATATTTGTTTATATACATTTACAAAATACTTTTATTTATTCTATAGATAAAAACTAATTATTACATTTTATTAAAAATATAAATTATTTTTTTCCAAAAATAATTAAAGAGATAATAGTAATTAAAATTTTGATTTTTTTTAAATATAAAAAATTAATATCATTCTCGAGAGATACATAACCAAATTCTCTATTTTAAAGAATAGATAAAGATAATATAGAATTATTCAATATTTTGATAAATAATTTCTTCATATAAAAAACTTATTTGAAATCACTAACCGCTGTGCCATGTAATGGATTATCGCAAAATCACATAGTAGTAAGTTTAAAACCTATACTAGTGGTATTATATTTGTATTGTTCATCTATTATTTCTGAGCCCGGATTCTATTTATGGTACTGTTTAAATGGTTTCTGGTTACAAGAGTTGTAATCCTCTCTTTTCGTAGTTACATAGCAGAGGGAAATTTATTAGTTCAGTATAATTTCTATAAATTTTCAAAATACAAGTGGTGGATTTTAATTGTCCCATATTATATTTAACCAAGTTGATAAATTTTTAGAGGGTTAACAAGTCACCATAATTGATGCACATTTGTACTTGTTTGTCTCTCGACAAACTCTTAAAGGCGGTGATTTATAATCTATTTCAAAATGTTATTGATTCGCACATAATATCATAAAAATGTATACAAATTTTCAACACATAATATTAGTAATTTGTCCAAATGAACAAGAAAAGAACACCGAGTAAAATTCAAATCCTCCATCTTTGAGCATGGAGGAAATAGCATACATATATAGCTACCCCAATGCACGGATGGTGAGTCTAGAAAAGAAAGGTGAACTTTGGATAAATCTTTTGCTAAATATATATAAATATACATACAGACAGACAAAGAATCAAGAATAGAAACAACAAAAACAGCCACAACCACCAAACCCTCCCCTCCACCCTTCTCTTTTATCCTTCAATTCCATGCATCCCTCCAACCTTTCCTTAACCACCTTCCTTCCTTCCTTTTTTCCTTCCTCTTCTTCTCCTTCCCTCTCAAACTAACAAACCAAAACAAAGAAACAAAAAGAACTACAATATTCTCATATCAATAACTCATCTTTCATTCATTCAATCATAATAACTACATTGGTCTCCAACAATGGACTCATCAGAGCTCCGGCGTGTCTTCCAAATGTTCGACCATAACGGTGACGGCTGCATTTCCAAAAAAGAGCTAAACCACTCCCTCTGCAAGCTCGGCATTGACATCCCCCGAGACCGACCTCGCTGCCATGATCGACAAGATTGACGTCAATGGCGACGGCTGTGTAGACCTTGATGAGTTCACCACATTGTACAAGAGCATCATGGATGATCATGAAGAGGGATGAAGAGGAGGACATGAGAGAGGCATTCAACGTGTTTGATCAAAATGGTGATGGTTTTATCACTGAGGAGGAGTTGAGGTCTGTTTTGGCATCACTTGGGTTGAAGCAAGGCAGGACTGTGGAGGATTGCAGGAGGATGATAAGGAAAGTGGATGTTGATGGAGATGGGATGGTGAATTTTAAGGAGTTTAAGCAGATGATGAGAGGTGGTGGTTTTTCTGCTTTGACTAATTGATGTTTTTTTTAAAAAAAAAAAAAAATTCTTTTCTATTTCTTTCTTAATTTCATACTTTGTTATGTATTTATGGATTTTTTGTTTCTTTCTTTGTTACTTTCTTGTGAAATTACTTGACAGGATTAAAGAATGAATAGGATTATTTGTATATATATGTTTGAGAAAATTGGCTACATATATCTAGTAAAAATGGGTGATTGGGTGATTCCTATAATATATTTTTGTAAAGAATATATAAATATATATATATGTTACAAACGTTCATGGCAGAGCGGTATTGCCTGAGTGGGGGCTTGCACCACAATAAAAGAGTTTCTGTCTCATTTTTTTATAAAAAAAAAATTAAAGATTGAATGTTCTAATTCATGATTTGTCTATATTTTGTTTATTATGATGGTGTAAATTGAGGATAGATGAAGTGAAGAGAATAAATGATAATTTTGCATTTTGAAATTATCTTTTAGATGAGGGATATAATCAATATGAATTTATAAAAAAAAATTTAAGTAATTTTTTAAATATAGGGATAAAAACTCTTGTTGGATGGATGAAGTTGACAGATTATATTAAAAATTAATAAAAATTGAATATTTTTACAATTAAAAATATTACATTTTGTACTTAAAAAAAAGTTTGATAACATAACTTTATTTTTATATTTTCATTTTTCTAAGATATATAATTAGTATGAACAAATACATAAACCCCCCAAAAAACAATAATAACAAGGAAGAGAAGGTATAAAAGTGACTCTCAATATCCAAGTTTACAACAAAACCAAGCCTTGAATCATGAGATTTACATAAAAAATAATTATTTATTTCAAAAACAATTTATAATATTTATATTTTTTTCATTAGAATCAATTTAAAAAAAAATTTGAATAAACCACAAAAGAGCGATACCGTCAATCTAGTGGTCATAAAACCAACAATAAAACAAGACTAACCCATTAGAGCTGGAGACACGAAAATTACACCCAAAATTAAAATAGCTGGCCAGAACACCCTGATACACATGAACTACCACATACCCTGAGCAAAGTCACCCTCACCTGGAGCATCTCCACGGGTGGGAACATCCGCGATGCCCAGGAGCACCAAGCTAAGGCGGATGAGTATAAAGCTTCACGTGCTCCACAAACTTACATACTGCTTTGGGAAGAAGGGGCTTCAATTCATGTATATAATAAATATAAAATAAAAAAAAGGGAAAATTCACATTACTTCAGTAATTTTTCAAAACTTCTAAAAACCCTTCCTACTTTTTACACTTTCAGACATGACCGTTAGTATTTAACTTCACTTTTACTTCCTCTCAGTTCAATGGGAGATTCGTATGTTGCAGAATCCATTTTTGGCCTTGAAAAATGGTGGGAAAAAAGCGCCAAAATCAGCATCATATTCGACTTTTTCAAGGGTTTTCTGCTTGGTTTTCGATATACAATGCCTAGAAGTTGCATTACATCTTTTTGTTTACTCCTCATTTCTCCTCATTTGAGTTGTTCGAGCTTGATTCTGCGGTTTTAAATGTCTGGTGAGAATCTGCATCGTTCTATCGGTTTGACCCAGTTCCATGAGTGTTTATTATGGCGTCTCATTTGTGGTAGTCTGCGTGAAGTTTATCATACCCAAAATATATAAAATCGGTTTCTCCAACGAGAAAATGAAGTTGATTTCCGTCGGATTGGTCAGTCTGATCCAGTCTTCGAAATGAGATTTGTAGTCGATTTTATTGTCGAGGAAAAGAGCATGTGCCATTGTCGTCTCCGTTTGAAAAGCGAGTTCATTTCGTTGTAAAAGTTCTTCTCGTTTATGGTTATCTATTTGTATATTTTTAAATCTTTGTTTAACTATTTGTTATTATCTGTTTAAATATATTACCAATATGTTTAATAATTGTCGTCTCAGTTTAACTTTATCTTTACATGTATAACTATTCATATTAGCGTGTAAATTCTAAAGTCTCGCGTAAAAGCGGTGATCTTTTTGGTTTGATCCGAATTGTTGGCGGTGGCTGCGTGGCGGGTGACAAGGTTATGGTATCCGTGCGAGAAGAAATTAATGGCGGCATTAATTCTTATGCGCGTGACTTAAACTATCCGAACACCCGTTCGTTGTCATCGATCGATGTCGGTCCACTTTGTCGTTTAACTTTTTCTCGGATATGAAGAGTCAGCCTGCTTGTGGACTTCACACCATAAATAACAAGGAAGAACCCTTCCATGGACAACCACTCCTCGATCGTCCTCATCATCCTCCTCCTCCTCCTCCTCCTCTTCCTCCTTGTCATACAGCTTCCAGCTGTATGATATTGACTGAGTCGAGACGAAGTTCGAAGATCGACTCTGCTCTGAGAAAGGATGTCTCATGATCCTCCTATCTTGAGAATCGATCGGTAGTAATCACGCAGCAAGTTAAACTATCTTTTCACGCCCGAGTCAAAATACTCGAATAATTACACGAATGCGAGGAGGATTCTCAGTGGTGGATGGCCAGGCGAGCGATTAAGCGGGCGTTTCGACTTGGGTAAGAAAGAAAAGTTTTCAACATTGCAGTGATTGCGGAGGATTCTCAGAGGAGGGAGATCGAGGAAACATCCTTTAAGGCCGAGTTGATATTTATCACTGAGACTTTTTGTTACTGTTTAAGAACCTTACGTCGATTACTACAACTATTACGTTACGTGTTTAACTATGAGGATCTTAAGCTAAAGTCGACCATGACACATTGATTAATAGACATTTTTCATGAATGTGTTTGTTTAACCTTTTTAATGTTATGCGTTGTGCGAGGTTCAAGTTGATGCGCATGTTATCACCCGTACGTGAGCATTCGAGATGTCTGGAACAGCTTGTTTTCGAGTTCTCACGAGTCGAGTCGTGAGGTGTCAGTCCCGAGAAGAGCGTTGTAAATGTTGTAAATGTTGTAAATGTTGTAAATGTTTTATAAATAAAAGCGAAACGAAAGCTTATTTGAATGTGAACTTGAAATTTAAGCAGCAGACCTAGTAAAAACATTTTTGAAACAAAAAGAGCGTCATTGTAAACAATAGAAAAGTTAAACAATACTCGATTTACTCTTTTAACAGATGACAACGGTGTTTAAGAAAATACGTAAAGAATGTTTAAGCGAGTGACCGAGGAGGTGCACCCATCTTCATTGCTGATGTCGTTGAAAAGCATTCAATTTAAACAATAACATATATTTTTAAGCAGTTAAATCACTATATTTAAATGGTTTCGTATTGTACATGATATAGACTTTATTTAAACATGTAACCGTTATTTTAAACACTATGTATGTCGTTTAAACATAAAAAGCGGCGTTTAGCGGATACTCATGTCGGCGATGACGATATGTCTACATCAGACGGTAACATATATTTCCCTTTTTGCCCTTGGGATGGAGGAGACAGCCATGATCATATCCGTCTAGTCTAACCTCTATGCACTTTTTATCTTCGCCAGCGCCGATGATATATATATATGCACTTTTTGTTTGCACTATCATTAACATTTTGTTGTTTACGTCTTCTTCTTTAACTTCTTCTTCTTCTTACGTCTTATTTTTGTTCTTACATTTCATTTGGTTTTGTCTGATTTGGTTTTCGAGCCCGATATATTATGGAAGTTTTTGTGGTATTGCTAGATTCAGCGGGGAGGGAAGAGTGCTAATGTTCACGACTCGGACTTCTTGGGAGTTGGTGTTGGTGAGATATGTGAGTGATGGGGTCTCGAAGTTTCTCTTGTCGGGTTAAGTTTATCACACAGGATGGATATAAAAGCGGTTTGTCGATAGAAAGCGATGTTGACTTCAGTGGATGTGTCAGCGTGCACTCCATCTTCAAATGTCTTTGTAGTTGATCTTGTTGTTGGGGAGCAGAAGATGTGTCGTTTGTCGAATCCTAATGAAAAGCGAGGTTTTTACTCGTTGTAAGTTCACTTCTCTTTTATTTGTTCAGGTTGTTTGGGTTCATTGGTGTTTTAAATATATCAAAAGTCAGTGGTTAACATCTTGTACTAGTTGTTTACATTTGTTGATGGCGCTTAGTATTTAATTTAACGTTTTAATATTGTCATTATCACTTAAACATTATATTCTCAGCTTAACGTATTGATGTTTTCATTTGACTAAAGTGTTGGCGGGGAATTGGATGCGAGTGCTCCGAATTCGTCCCATGGTGACCACGGCGGTGCGGGATGTCTTGCCCTTCCTCGTCGGATCGTGCTGAAAATCTTTGTCGTTGGATATTTGACAACATTTTGGCGAGTCAATGAACATTTCGAGGATGTACTTAATCGTGCGATTAAAGCGGAATTTTGACTTCAAATTCGTAAGAGCGAAAAAACGTCGGGTGGCAGCTGGAATCTTGTTGGCGATGGTTATGCGTTGGCGCACTATGCATCAAAGTATAACAAAAATACTTTTAGAATCAAGACAATCGACCGTCGCGCAGTTGCGGTGGTGGCGTAGGTTGACGTCACGTCGAAAGCGTCGAAAAATGGGTTAGCGCGAGTGATTCGAGCTCTGGGCCGAACTTGTACTGCGGCGTCGACATTGAGAAGGACATGTTGCGGGGAACATGGTGTCCACGTACCATACAAGCGAGGCTTGGTTGGAAAAAGAGCATGCCGGGTCGTCCTCGCGACGGTGACGATCTCCGGCTATGATGTTTGCTTTGGTATCACGGATAAAGGGTGGGCTGAGGCAAAATCCGGCGGCGTTGCGATCGTGGAAAAAGCGGTGATCGTTTTAAGCGTTGCATCTTTCAGTAGCGTGTGTTATGCTGGGATTGAAAGGGCTTGCGGGCAGCTGCTTTGTTTCTCGATGGTACCCACCTCCTTGGAAAATATCGGAGGTACACTATTGGGTGCCACGGGGAAAGATGGAAACAATGGTTTTTCCGCGTCGCGCTCGGTATAGTCGACAACGAGACCGATACGATTGGACTTGGTTACATATCTATGTTAGGCGATGCTTTATCACGAGGAAGGGAGATTATCATGAGATAATTACGCTTCAGTGTCGAGATAGGTCGAGGCCTTGTGAGCGCATGATTCGAGAGTCTTCCCTTCTTACGCTACATGCATCTGTCTTCGGCGTTTGGAGGCCAATTTTATGAAAGCCAATGTCGAGACTTGGGAAGGCGTTGAGGAGGAGTCTTGGTCTATATGCTTCCGCATTGCGTGGGCATCTGGCTAAAGATTTCGAGGATACCGTAGAATGACTGAGCCGACATCACCCAGCTTCGTCGACGGTTGATTAATACATCGGATATAGTCGATTGGTCGAATTATCATTCGGAGTGATCGTTGGGGTGAGATGTGATTCAAGCGTCACGAGTCGTTCGATGCTTGGATCAAGGAAGCTCGTCATTTACCCGGTGAGCGAAAATGGTCGACTCCATAAGTCTGCGAATGTTGATTCACGCTTTTAGCATTCTCGATCTTTGTTTTAGTACATTTAGTGTTACCCTTTAAACATTCTCAATCTTTGTTTTAATTACACTTGTGTGACTTTTCAAATATTAATCCTTTCGTTTAAATATTTCGATAATGTTTTAAACATGTTTACAGATATAGCTCATCGGCACAGTCTTATTTGCCGAGTTCGGGTTGATCGCGCATGTTATGTAACGGCGTGAGCCAGCGACCAAATGGGGAACCCTACTTATACCCGGCACATTCGAGGGTGAGATCGTTGTTGAAGATGGCGAAATCTTCGTGTTGGTGCGTTGTGTCGATGATAGTTCGAAGTGATCGACCGGTTAGCAACTACGTGAATCTACGCCATCGAACTTGTTCAGTATCGAAGATGGCAAGTTTATGGTATCCTTGCAAAACAAGCTATGCCAAATATCGCGACCAGACACCAGCGATCATGTCGATTTATTAGCGGCTACTTCCTAGTAGCCACGATTAAGCGTGGCGTATAAGCGAGACGATATTCCCATGCCGGCGATGGCGAGCCTTGGGGCCGAAAATCGTGAGCAGTTTGTGACCGTTTGTGGCGGCGGAAAGGCGGCCTAGGCGAGGATCGAGTGTGGCGTTTGATGTCGCGAGTTACACGCATTGCCGTGGATCGCCGTCGTGTGTAGAATCTTCTGATGAAAACCTGCTCGCCCGACTAGGCATTGTAAATACGCCGCGTGATGAGAGGAAACATTGTGTATTGATGTGCAACCTTTCCATATTTGGCCCTCTTACTCTTTACAATGAATGCATTTATTTAAGCAGTGTTGATTTGCGGATGTTTGTTGAAATATTTTAGTGATGTTTAAGCGATATGTGTTATGTTCCATGATGAAAGCGGAAATGTACACAATTCTGACATAAATTAAACAATGAAAAATGAAGCAGATGGATTTAACTTTGCTTTACAATTGAAAACAAACAAAATTTACATTGGATATACAGTCGTGTTGTGTAGAAACCAAAACAATGAATTGAATGTCCGAGTTTTACATTCCAAAAACAAAATTGACATTGAGATATAGACATATTCTTTGAAAACAAAATTTAACTTATGTGCCTTTCTAATGAGGACATTTTTCTTGTCCCTCCTTAAGTATGAGGGTAACGTACTTTCTCGGAGGTAAGGTCGATGTTTAGTTGTGTAACTTCTCGCTTTAAGTAATTGCTCGATAAACGCATGACGTGGGCATGTGAGTCGGCCGTTCTTGTTTTTTGGCGTGGGGTTTCCTGTCGTGCAGTGGGTACTTTGCGGTGCTTATTAGTAGAACTCGCAGACAGCGATTGTCGAGGGTAGGTTATTTTGTCGAGATATGCAAGTTGAGATTAGAATACGATTAAATATTAAACATTATTGATGGACATAATTAAAGAACTTGCCATGTGTGCGTCTTTATCATTGCCGGACATGAAGAATAATGCATATTCTTGTTTATCATTGTCGGGGCGATGACATGGAGGTGGCCATTCGCGGTTATCGGAGGATGATGTTTTGAACGTGCGAGTTCGCACGGCATCCCGACCACCATATAATTGTTTCATTTACGTCATCCTGTGAGCATAAACAAGCATAATGATGCGAGGCCAGCGCTTCTTATGAGATGTAGCTCTTTAACCGACTTTTTGTATTATGCATCGGCGTCCATCACATAAGCGTGTACAATTTGTCCGTGTGGTCTTGGCAGTCATTCTTCCACAGCAGTCTTGAGGATTAAACGATAACAGATATAATAAGACCATATTGTAAATATTTAAATGATATTATCAATTGTTAAATGATATTATATATAATTAAGTTAAAGTGAACAATTAAATGATATTAACATAAAGACGTTAAACACTATTAGAAAATCGTTAAACACTATCATGAAACTTTAGACTTACCCGTCCATACCGACGATTGAGAGATCATAAATCCAACTCACCTCTACGTATTTGTTAAAGACGAAGACAGGCTGACCCATTTTTTTTGGGAATAAAAGCTTTTCGGTAAATGCAATTTACATTTTGATGGCCTTGATCATCTCTCTCGTTGCGAGGGGACGTGGCGACAACATCAGCTGCGAGACACATCCTTACATGGTTGTTCTTGTTGTGGGATTATGCGGCTTCGTCTTGGGGACAACCCAGCGACAACATCCTTATATGGTTCTAGTTGTGGTGCGGGTTGTGGCGCCCGATGCGATGCGTGAGCGCGGCCCGCGACCCAACAATTCGCGATCTTCTCAGCAAGTAGCCACGGCAGCCCGGCATCATTGGGAGACACACCCTTAAGCTTGTTCTTGATACGCGAGGATTGTGCATCTTTGATGTCACGCAATCGTCGGCGGTTCAGCCGGGTCCGGATCCGTTAGAGAGAGTTAGCGACAACTTCTCGGCCGCCCGGCCAGCGGCCACATCAGCTCTCGATGTCCTCCACCGTCATAGCCATGTCATCAGCAATGACGGCAGACTCGATACTTGACATCGGCTGGCCGATGGTGTTGCTATTATTCATCGTCGGTAGCGTGCGGTGGAAAAGCGATATATTCTCCTGCTTCGCAAGTCTCTTGAATGTGGCCGTCTTAGAATGACCCTTCCGATGATGTCGTCGTCATCAAATTCCGGCCCCCTCGTTCGTCCGGGTGCCGGTTCTTTGGAGGATGGCGCGATCGGTTAGTGAACGTCCTTCAGGTGCCTCAACGCAGGCGACAAAGCGAGAGCTTCGGTCGTCAATACTCGGCACGCGCGTAAAGGTTGCGGTGACATCTTCGCTAATGTCATGGGGTTGGGCTGCGAGTCGGAGGTGCGCCATGGTCGATTGCCTGCATCGGGGGACTATCATTGTCGTGGTTGGGGGTCGTTTAGCAATCTGCCGGGGTGGGGAGGGCTTCTCCGTCGAGGAATCTGACGTGCGTGTGGTGGGGTGGGAAGTAGGAGGCTGCGTGGCCCGCGCACGATAGAGGACGCCCTACTCATCCAGCCTTCGAGCGAAGTGGTTCGGAGCGATAGCTTCCCATCAGGTCGGTTGGCCCCAATAAATATTTCTTCTTGACATTCGCGGAACCATCTCGAAACTAACATATGTAAACCAAACAATTTCGGTGAAACCATTCATTTAAACTATAAAAACTATATTTTTAAGCAGTGGTTTATATATTTAAAGCGTTATAGAATATATTTTAAGCAGGAGAACAAAATATTTAAACCCGGTATGAATAAGTTTTTAAGCGGTAAATACTAAAGTTAAACTGTTAAATAATATGTTTAAAGCATTAAAGAACATATTAGCAATGCAGCCAACTG